>NC_066569.1:9296589-9309089 GCF_024679095.1 Eriocheir sinensis | reverse complement strand
TACAAGTATGAGACGATACAAGAGAAAATGTATGAAAAAGTCTATGGGACGATAAATATGAAAAAAATGTATTAGAATAGGTATAAAATTAAATTGTATAAGATGGATATGAAAAAAATGCATGAAACGGTACAAGTATGAGACGATACAAGTGAAAATGTATGAAAAAGTGTATGAGACGATAAATATGAAAAAAATGTATTAGAATAGGTATATAAAATTAAATTGTATAAGACGAATATGAAAAAAAATGCCTGAAACGGTGTAAGTATGAGACGATACAAGTGAAAATGTATGAAAAAGTGTATGAAACGATAAACATGAAAAAAATGTATTAGAATAGGTATAAAACTAAATTGTATAAGACAAATATGAAAAAAAAGTATGAGACGATGCGAAAACAAAATTATTCAACACGATGAGTCTGAAAAAATAAACTGAAACGATAAATATCAATCATTAGCTAGCCATACTTTTGATAGAGGCTGTGACGTGACATTTCGTACCTGCTTTTCCAGGATTGACAGTTTATTGTTGCAGGTATACAACAAAAGAGAAGGGAGGAACCTGCCAGGCGCCGCCGTCGACTTCAAGTGGACGGAAGATCCACACATCCCGCCTCCTCCAAGACTACAACGCCCCGCCGCTCATCTGGATCCTCATCGTCACTGCGCCGCGCACGAAGCAAAGAGAGGCTTATCTAGATTTATGACCCATACTCTCAAATATTTCAAAGCTTAAGTGGCTATTACACTGGGCAAATTTTCCGTGGATCTTCAGTCAAACCACGATTTCCGCTGGCGTGGTTCTCATATTTCCGTGGTTTTCTGGCGGGTCCACGAGCAAAGAGAGGCTTATCTAGATATATGGCCCATACTCTCAAATATTTCAAGGCTCAAGGGGCTATTGCACTGGGCAAATTTTCCGTGGATCTTCAGTCAAACCACGATTTCCGCTGGCGTGGTTCTCATATGTCCGTGGTTTTCTGGCGGGTCCACGATCTTCCAAAGCTACGGTAGATTTCACAGAAGGACGACGGTATTACTCACCATCATCATCAGCAGCAATAACAAGAAGCAAATGAGAACCTCGCTAGCGGAAATCGTGGTTTGACTGAAGATCCACGGAAAATTTGCCCAGTGTAATCGCCCCTTCAACATTTGGTAAGACTTTAACCTCTTGACTGTGGATTTCCTACAAGAAGACATCACCAAGCTACAGGAATGAAGCAAAAAAAGTGGCTGCTACAATTCAAGGGAAAATGTGTGATCATTGCGTAGATTTATTTGCTTATCCACCGTTCACAAGGCTTTTCCTGAGCTCACTTCTCTCCCAATGTGGATTTAGATTATGGTTTCGCATAGTTAGTATACCTATTGTTCTTCTTATTTTGTTGTTTATTTTTTATTATCATTATCATTATCATTATTATTATTATTATTATTATTATTATTATTATTATTATTATTATTATTGTTATTATTGTTCTTCTTTTTCTTCTTCTTCTTCTTATTATTATTATTATTACTGTATTATTATTACTATTACCATTATTATCATCATCATCATCATAACTGTTGTTCTTGTATCTACTATCTACCAATATGGAATAAACATAACAAGTCGTAACATTGTCAAGAAAATTCCAAGTTGCGTCACAGGTGAAGGTCAGAAAGGGTAGTCCGTCCCTCGGCCTCGGGAAGTCGTGGGCTGAGGCAAGGGGGCGGGGGCGGGACGGGCTGTCAGACACAATACCTTGGCCCATGTTATAATACCTCCATGCCTTGGCGAGACGACGGAAACGACAACCATTGAGCAGAGTTACCTGTGCCCGAGCTCAACCAACATTGCCAAATTGTCTTACTCAGTTTCTTATATTTACCGACTTCCGACCCAAAAACTGTCTCGTGGACCCCAATAAGGAGATTCACTTATAATTATCGTTAAAATAGTTGATTCCTTATGTTTCTTGGCAATAGTTAGGCGTCAGAAACCGGTAAATACTATGAGTATGACAATCTGGCAACGGTGGATTGAGGAAGTCTTGTCTGATGCACACAGTTGTTTGGTGCAAAGTAACCTGTGTGTGTGTGTGTGTGTGTGTGTGTGTGTGTGTGTGTAAAACCGAACGAAGGCAGGCTAAGTGCGCAGGTTTTCCTCCTCGTTGCGCAAGGGCCTATGAGACGGAGATGAGCACTAAGGCCACATGCAGGTATATCATATGCCCCAAACTTTACCTTTTTTGATAATTAGGATCAGTGGATGTACACGTTGCTGAGCTCTGTGTTCCAGTTCAGGGCATAATTTTTAAGTTATTGGCGTGTGTGGCCACAATATATAGTGATTGATTGATTGATAGTTTATTGTTACAAGTAAACAACAAAGGAGAAGGGAGGAGCATGCCATCCCAACCCCCAGGCAATACAGAGTGTGATTCTACAACTTTAAGGATACATGTGGAAGTAGCGTACCAAGAAACTAAAAAGATACAATGGTTGAACAGTACCTACCAGAGGGCAGAGTTTTGGACCTTTGGAAACTAAAAAGATACAATGGTTGAACAGTAGCAGAGGGCAGAGCTTTGGACCTTTGGAAACTAAAAAGATACAATGGTTGAACAGTACCAGAGGGCAGAGTTTTGGACCTTTGGAAACTAAAAAGATACAATGGTTGAACAGTACCAGAGGGCAGAGTTTTGGACCTTTGGAAACTAAAAAGATACAATGGTTGAACAGTACCAGAGGGCAGAGTTTTGGACCTTTGGAAACTAAAAAGATACAGTGGTTGAACAGTACCAGAGGGCAGAGTTTTGGACCTTTGGAAACTAAAAAGATACAGTGGTTGAACAGTACCAGAGGGCAGAGTTTTGGACCTTTGGAAACTAAAAAAATACAATGGTTGAATAGTAACAGAGGGCAGAGTTTTGGACCTTTGGAAACTAAAAAGATACAATGGTTGAATAGTACCAGGGGGCAGAGCTTTGGACCTTTGGAAACTAAAAAGATACAATGGCTGAACAGTACCAGAGGGCAGAGTTTTGGACCTTTGGAAACTAAAAAGATACAATGGTTGAACAGTACCAGGGGGCAGAGCTTTGGACCTTTGGAAACTAAAAAGATACAATGGTTGAATAGTACCAGGGGGCAGAGCTTTGGACCTTTGGAAACTAAAAAGATACAATGGTTGAACAGTACCAGAGGGCAGAGTTTTGGACCTTTGGAAACTAAAAAGATACAATGGTTGAACAGTACCAGAGGGCAGAGCTTTGGACCTTTGGAAACTAAAAAGATACAGTGGTTGAACAGTACCAGAGGGCAGAGTTTTGGACCTTTGGAAACTAAAAAGATACAGTGGTTGAACAGTACCAGAGGGCAGAGTTTTGGACCTTTGGAAACTAAAAAGATACAGTGGTTGAACAGTACCAGAGGGCAGAGTTTTGGACCTTTGCTGAGCCCTTGGCACGCCACCAACAGTTTCTCGGTGCCTGGTGAAGCACGTGGGCGGGGTGGAGGTGTAAACCAGGCGCCGGGCCGAGTCGAGAGAGATGTGCCAGGCGCCAGACCAGCACGACTCTAGCATAACAAAGATCTGAAACAACTAACAGATCTAAAATACCGTCATCACAAGCCCCAGGAGTGAGTCTTGTGGCGTGTGTGGGTGCGGGGGCGAGGCAGGCGGCGCCGAACCCTCCCGCCGAGCGTAAACAAAGCAAGGTAAACAAAGGTGTCCGCTCTCCCTCACGCCGCGACCCCGGTGAGTCCCGCCCGGGGCACGCCACGCAGGCCGCCCCCAGGCCCAGGATACCCGCAGGGGCTGGGCAAGGCGGGGGCAGGGGCAGGGAACTGGGGAGGGGGAGGGGGGGGTTCATGTTTCCTGTGTGCAAGTATGTACCGGGGTGTGTGTGTGTGTGTGTGAGAGAGAGAGAGAGAGAGAGAGAGGGTTGCCACACGTCCGGCCTGCAGCGTTGCGTGTGCATTGTGTGAGTCTTGGTCTGGCTCACGCGTGTGTGTGTAATGTGTGGTGAGCCGCGGGCGGCGGGCACCTGTCGTCCTGTTGACCCACCTGCCGCCACCGCCGCCAAGGTAGGAGCCCATCGCCCCAGGGCTCGGGCAGCACCGGCAGCCACCCTTGACAGGTGTGGGAGGGGCTTTGAATTTGGCTAACAATTATTGCAATGTTGCACCACGGAGTAGACAGTTGGGGGGTGGGACTTGACACTACACCTATGGGCTATTGTTATGAGCCAGGGCCAGCCTCTTTTCTAATGTTTTACTTCCAGAATTCTCTCATGGACACAAGTAGCTGATAATACACCTGTGAAACTAATGGAAACATTTAGCTTGAGGGGGCCAATGTCTCAAAGGGAAGTTATAAATACTCATCGGTCTTCTAGTGATCCTAAGTGGAGTCACCCTCCTTAGGGAAGAGTGTGCTCTTGCCTGATACCCCATGAGGTCACTAAATGAAATGTTGTGCCTATGTGGTAGTCACTTGGTGTTACCTGTAGAGTTGGTGCCCTGCACATTATCGAACAGAACCAGAATCCAAAGAGGGAGGGAGACCTTTGTTTTTTTTTTTACCTCATCATTTTTTACCTGACAGAATTCTCTCTGCAAATCTAAGTGAGAGATGTGATTTTTTTTTAGACTATCTTTTTCACTTACTAATTATTCTTCCTCTCTCTGTGGATATGTGGGAGAGATGACTTTTTTTTTTCACTTTTTTTAGCCCATCTTTTTTACCTGAAAATTCTCACCCTGCAAATCTGTGGGAGAGAGAGGATTATTTTTTCTTTTTACATCATTTTCATTTAGTAATTCCCCCTCCTTCTACAGATCTGTGGGAGAGATGAGGCACTACCATGAAGCTCCTCACCATCCTCCTCCTGTCCACCACAGTGATGCCCCACACCCTTAGCCCTGCACCCTCACCCATCACCACCATTTATCCCCACCACAACCTCACCACTCATCCCTTCCTGCACAGCCTCACCACACCTCTTCATCCACCCCAAAACTTTGCCTCCTTCACTCCCACCTTCACCAAACATACCCACACCTCCTCTCACAACCCACCTCTGAATCTCAATACCACCACACCACCACATCATCACCACACATCACCACAGCAGAAAGGAGCAGCAAGAGCACATCACAGCAGAAACAGCGTCTCAAAACGCAGCATAACATCAGCAGAAGGCAACCACAGTCCTCGTGACACCACCAATACTGCCTCACCCTCAGAAAATAAGGGAAAGAGAGATATACAACCTGCAGCCAATACAACTGAAGGGAATGAAGGAGGGGGAAGAGGTCCCAGGAGGAGGAGGGGGAGGAGGAGGAGGAAGGGCAAGCGCACAAGAAGAGTCAATGGGGATGAGCAGATACCGAGGGGAAGGAGTCGCATCAAAGATCTCTACTTGTGGATTGACCGAAACCAAGTGAAGATGTTTAGCGGTGAGTTAAATACCAGTAGAAAGGGATGATAGTAGTAGTAGCAGTAGTAGTAGTAGTAGTAGTAGTAGTAGTAGTAGAAGTGAGAAAATCAATAGTATCTCAGACCATAGAGTACAGTATTGCCTATGCTTATCCTTTCCTATGACTGTTAAGAATAAAAGTATCAGTGATAAAAGTTAATAGAGAAGAAAGAACAGTAACTAATAATAATAATGATAATAATGTTTTTTGCTTCTTGGCCTTGAATTGCCTTCCTTACTGTAAAAAATTAAATAAAAGATAACAGCAATGACACTAACAACCTTGTAACCCTCTCAGGCTACTTAATGGAGATCTTCGTCATCCACAACGGGCGAGTCTTGCCGTACATCCTCGACCCAAACTTTGAGAAGCAGCTCCCGGTCATCCCTGCACAGGTTGGCACACACACGTCACCCTCACACCGCCTGCCCTGTGGCCCTCCTCCCCTGGGCTGCTTCATGAGGACCAGACTCTCCTACCTAAAATCTCAACACTAATTCTTCTCCTACCCAAGTGTACCTACCCCATCACCACTACCTCTTCCTCTATGCAAGTGTAGCTATCTCATCACCACCTCACTTATCTTAACCCTGTAGCAGCGACGGACCAAATTTGGGGCTTTACCGTGTAGCAGCGACGGGCCAGATTTGTGCCATGATATAAACCCCCCAAAATAGATGATACATAATCTGATCACAAATGTTGTGATATATATTATGAAATGGTTTGTGTGAGGGGTGATTTCTTCTCATTTTTCTTGCTTTGAAGGACCATGATCCCCGCTGCTACCGGGTTAAGATTATTATGCCCTCAACCTATTCTCAAACTTTAAATGAGAGAGTTGCTGAGTTTGCTTGAATGTTGAAGCTTCAGCAACTAATTTGACTATCTAGTGGGCCAACTTTGGTGAGCAGAACTGGTGCTGTAGGCCTAATCAAAATGCAGAATGGTTATCAGTTTTTATTTTGACCAGTGAAATGATTTTTGTCAGTTTTCTCATTTTTATTGTGAAGTTAGATTAATGACCATCATCCAGCTTTTTGTCAGTTTTTTCATTTTTATTGTGAAGTTAGATTAATGACCATCATCCAGCTTTTTGTCAGTTTTTTCATTTTTATTGTGAAGTTAGATTAATGACCATCATCAAGCTTTCTGTCAGTTTTTTCATTTTTATTGTGAAGTTAGATTAATGACAATCATCCACCTTTTTGTCAGTTTTCTCATTTTTATTGTGAAGTTAGATTCATGACCATCATCCAGCTTTTTGTCAGTTTTTTCATTTTTATTGTGAAGTTAGATTAATGACAATCATCCAGCCTTCTCTATCAAGTACTTCCTCCCATTAATACTGAGAGTGGTTACCTTGCTCCTAATCCTCCATGCATTTTTACTATGAGGTTAGATGCTCAATGACTGTCCTCCAAGTGTCTCTTTCAAGTGCTACCTATTCATTGACACTGAGAGCAGCTACCTAGGTCTTCCTCCTCCTCCTCCTCCACACATTTCCTCCAGGTTTTCTTTGGATTCCTCGATGTGACCAAATTGCACCAACAGGCCTTTTTGTTTCCTTACTTTTTTATTATTCCTTGAGTTGCCTCCGTTCCTGTAAAAAGAAACAATAACAATGATTGGGATGATGAAGGAGTTGCTGAGTAAGACCAGATTAAGGTGGTTTGGACATGTGAGGAGAAGAGAAGAACACATCCTGAGACATGCACTGAACTTTGAGGTAGAGGGCACAAGACCACCAGGAAGGCCAAGGAAGACGTGGAGAAAGGTGGTGGAGGAAGATATGAGGAGGCTGAACATCACGGAAGAAATGGCTATGGACCGGCAACAGTGGAGGAGGCTCATATCCCGTCCAACCCCACCATAGGGAATAAATGGATGTTAAACAATGATGATGATGATGATTGGGATGATGAAGAAAATTGGCAATCACAACTCAATCAATCATCTCCCCCTTTATCTTCTCTTTCCCTTCTCATGTTAACTCCTTCCACTAACAAGGTGACTCCTGCAGGTAAAGAAATAATAACAATAATTGAGATGGTGCAGAAAAATCCAAACACAACTAAATTATTCTATCATCAATCTGTTATCCGTCCTGTCTATCCCTTCTTCATATTTCCTGCTTTTACTAACGAGGTGACTCCCACAGGTAAAGAATGTCAACTTCACCTGGTCTTCTGGCGGCAAGAAGTACCACTACATCTTTGACCACCTGAGCTCAGCGGCCGAGGAGCTGCTGCAGGTGCCAACACTCTCCCTGCCCACCCACGGCACTGTGCCACGCAAGGCCCGAGGTGAGATGAAGAGAGACAGACAATGATGTATACAAATGAGAGAAACTGGAGAGAGTGACCTAAGAGAGAACATGGCATTGATGAACATGAAGACGCAGCAAAATTGATGTGTGTGATGTATATAAGTGTATTAGGGGGTCTTACTTCATCAGTTTTTAACCTAACCTAACAAGTATAATGACTGACATGATTCGCACAAGCACATCCAAACGCTAGGGTCGGTATTATAAGACAGACTCGCTTCTCACATCAGTATTTCTAAAGGTCAAAGAGGGGATCAATTGAATTCTCATGAGTGTTTCTTTACGTTAACGGTACAGAAGAAGGGTCACACTACCACCAGGGTCATAAAACTACTCCTGGAAATGCCCACAACTCCTACGAAAGCCTTGTCAAATAAGTGTACTTGGGCGGCGAAATGTTTAGTAATACAGCCCTAGTTCTCATTACCCTAACCTAACTAAGACTGCTTACTTAATCTAACCTAACCTAACCTAATGAATATGTCACACCTCATGCAGGCAAATCTAAGCATCAGTTCTCTGCACCTAACCTAACTAAGACTGCTTACTTAATCTAACCTAACCTAACCTAGTGGATATGTCGCACTTCACTCAGGCAAATCTAAGCATCAGTTCTCTGCACCTAACCTAACTAAGACTGCTTACTTAATCTAACCTAACCTAACCTAATGAAAATGTCGCACCTCACTCAGGCAAATCTAAGCAACAGTTCTCTGCACCTAACCTAACTAAGACTGCTTACTTAATCTAACCTAACCTAACCTAACCTAATGAAAATGTCGCACTTCACGCAGGCAAATCTAAGCATCAGTTCTCTGCACCTAACCTAACCTTACGTATGATTGAAATGTCTTACTTCTCACTAGCACATCCAAGCACCAGTTCTCATCTTAACACATCCAGCATCCTTCATCATTTTGCCTTTCCTGTTCTTTAACCCAGTAGCAGCGACGGGCCAAATTTGTGGCTTTACCATGTAACAGTGACGGGCCAAATTTGTGCCATGATATAAACCCCCTAAAATAGATGATGCATAAACTGCTCACAAATGCTTTGATGTATATTATGAAATGGTTTGAGTGAGGGATGATTTTTTCTCATTTTTTCACGCTTGGAGGGACCATTAAGAAACATGACCCCCGCTGCTACTGGGTTAACCTAACTTGACCTCACCCATGATTGAAATGTCTTACTTCCCACTAGCACATCCAAGCACCGGTTCTCATCTTAACACTCATCCAGCATCCCTCATCATTTTGCCTTTCATGTTCTTTAACCTTTTTCTCCTCTAGTTTTTGTCACTAAACTGCAAGTACTAGTGGGCTCTCATTACAATCTTATCTGCTCCCATTTAGCTATACAGTCGTCCCTCAAATAGTACAGTTTCCAATAGTTCGGTTTCAGTTTTATGTGGATTTTCATTGAAGATTTTTTTAGGATTTTTAAATTTCCCGATGAGCAGGAAATTTAAAAATCCTTAAAAAATCTTCTTTGAAAATCCGTATAAAACCGAAACTGAATTATTGGAAATGGTTATATTTGAGGGACGACTATATTCTCCCTTCATGCTCTGTTTGTTATTCTTTCTACTCTTCTTCTTCACAGTCTATTTATATGCATTGCCACCCTCATCTCTCTCTCTCTCTCTTCCCTATAGTGTGTAAGGGAGATATCAGGTGGTGGAATGTAATTATCCTTTTCCTTTTCTTTTGTCTGTTTACCTCCATTCCTGCTTGTCATTTCCTGCCCTCTACTACTTCCTTCTTCATCTACTACCCCTCCCCACCCTCACACACACACACACACACACACACACACACACACAAACACAAACATACACATTCATCTTCCCTTTCGTCAATACACCCATTCCTCGGTACTTTTCCCTAGCTTCACACTCCTCTCCCTCCCGCCCCTCAGTGTTTTCGGTGGAAATGCGCTGTACAGGGAACATGTCCGGCATAGCCACCTTCAGCATCGGCCTGTCCATCCACACCGCCCAGAAGGAGCCCCTGCCCGGCACGCCCCTACGACTCAATCTACGCAAGGAGTGCCGTCAACAGGGTGAGTGTGAGCGCCACCTTTTGATCATCATCCAAATATTGCTTACACATCTACAAGAAAATAAACATGGGAAGTATTTTAGATAACCAAAGGAATAAAGAACCCAATGGAGAACCTCTAACTACAACTACTACCACCACTACCACCACCACAATCACCACTATCACCACCACCAGGGCCAGATCCCGAGTGTGACCAGAAGTGCCAGAACGGGGGTATCTGCGACGAGAGCCAACAGTGCCAGTGTTCAGAGGGGTACATGGGGCAGTACTGCGACGCGGCACTCTGCTACCCCCAGTGCCTCAACGGGGGCTCCTGCACTACCCCTGGCCGATGCTCCTGTCCCCCAGGGTTCCAAGGGCGCCACTGTGAGGGAGGTGAGTGGGGGTGAAGGGGGGATGGATGGGGTTGGGTGGGAAAGTGTGTGTGTGTGTGTGTGTGTGTGTGTATGGGGGGATGGGGAGTGGGAGGGGGTTCAAGATGGAGTATGCTTGAGAGAGAGTAAGAGATTTTTTTTTAAGTATATACTGTAATAATATATATGGAATTATGTGTTGTGTTTATTAAGGAAATGCTCAGTAATGTATATATTTATTTTCACATTTCCTTTCTATCATTTTCCATTCCTTTCCTTCTCTTTCCTTCCCTTCTCTCCCATTTCTTATCTTTCCCTTTTCTCCCCTTCCCTTCTCTCCCATTTCCTACCTTTCCCTTCCCTCTCTCATATTTTACTTTCCCTTTTCTCCCCTTCCCTTCTCTCCCATTTCCTACCTTTCCCTTCCCTCTTTCATATTTTACTTTCCCTTCCCTATTTGTTCCCCTTCCTTCCCTTCCATTCCCTACCCTTCCTACCCATCTTTTCTTCATTCATTCCCTTCCCTCCCCTCTCGTTACCCTCATTACACCCTCCCATCCCTTCCCTTTCCTTCCCTTCCCCTTCTCTCCCTTCCATTCCCTACCCTTCCTATCCATCTTTTCTTCATTCATTCCCTTCCCACCCCTCTCGTTACCCTCATTACACGCTCCCATCCCATCCCCTTCTCTCCCTTCCTTCCCTTCCCTAACCCTCCCTTCCCCTTCCCATCCCTTCCCTTCCCTTCCTTCCCTTCCCTAACCCTCCCTTCCCCTTCCCCCGCCAGGCATCTGTCAGAACAAGTGCAAGAACGGCGGAAAGTGTATTCAGAAAGACCGCTGCAAGTGTCGACGAGGCTACTTCGGAAATTCGTGCCAATACAGTAAGTGTGTGTGTGTGTGTGTGTGAGAGAGAGAGAGAGAGAGAGAGAGAGAGATTAACGTCACCATCAATATCAGAATAGCCTCCTCCTCTTTCTCCTCTTTTTTTTTTTTTTTCTCTCCCTCCCCACCTTTTCTCTCTCCTCTCACCATCCAGACTAATGATATATAATTAGTAACTGAGCTCCACCAAACTAACAAGCATCATTACACCACCACCATCACCACCCATCACCATCATCACCATCACCACCCATCACCACCACCATCACCACCACCACCACCATCATCACCCATCACCCATCACCACCCATCACCACCACCACCAAAACCACCATCACCACCACCACCCATCACCACCACCACCAAAACCACCATCACCACCATCACCGCCATCACCACCACCACCATCACCACCCATCACCATCACCACCATTATCACCACCCATCACCACCACCATCACCATCACCACCACCATTATCACCACCCTTTCATCTCCATTGTTCCTGCAGTTTTTCTCATTAACAAGCATATCACCATTACCTTCACCACCCATCACTACCTCCATAACCCACCACCACCACCACCCCCTCTACAACACCTATCATCACCACCTCCACAACACCCATCACCATCACCCCTTCCCCTCCCCGTTCTCCCTCAACACCCACCACCCATCACCCCCACCATATCACCATCGATCATCTCAACACCCATCATCAGTACTCCCATCCCCCTCCTCGTCCCCCCACAATATCCACCACCGTCACCGCCCCCTGCTCACCCACCACAAGTACCCCCTTCCCCCATCATCCCCCCAAAACAACCCCCACCCTCACCACCCATTCTATACCCATCACCATCACCACCCCCAATATACCCCCCACCATCACCCCTCCCACTCCTCGTTCCCACACAACCCCCGCTATCAACACCATCACCATCTTACAATCACCCCCCCCCCCCTACACCCCTCCCCCAGGCCAGTGCTTCGTGGCGTGCATCAACGGGGGCAAGTGTCGGGGCGTCAACAAGTGCCGGTGCCCCGCGGGGTTCGCCGGGGACCATTGCGAGGTGGTGCTGCCCCGCGAGGAGGCCGCCACGCGGGCCCCCAAGCGCTGTCGCCGCCGCTGCCGCCACGGGGACTGCCACGGGGCCTCCTGCCGCTGCCACCAGGGGTACACGGGCCGGTGGTGCCGCAGACGTGAGTACCCGGGGGTTTGGGGGGGTGTACTGTGTGATGGTGTACTATGCTGTTCACGATAACTTGGCGAATAAACCCCTCCCCCGTCCCCTGCCTACCCGGGGCTTGGGGGGGGAGGGGGGCGTACTGTGTGATGGTGTACTATGCTGTTCACGATAACTTGGCGAATAAACCCCTACCCCGTCCCTGCCT
>NC_066569.1:8976589-8984089 GCF_024679095.1 Eriocheir sinensis | reverse complement strand
CACACACACACACACACCACAACACAGACTTTCCCTACACCCCTTTACACCCCTCCCCTACACTCACCCTGGCGTGGGGGCGGCCGTGGTGCGTGTAGTGGGCGGCGAGGGCGTGGACGAGGGGGGAGGTGTGGTCCTCAAGGCGTAGGTCAGAGAGGGTGAGGCTGGCGAGGGAGCTGGAGATTGCCTGGGCCAGCTGGGGACGAGGTGGAGGAGGAGGTGGAGGAGGTGGTTAGGATAATGATGATGTGGAGGAGGAGGAGGAGGAGGAGGTGGAGGAGATGGTTAGGGTGATGATGAAGATGATGATATGGAGGAGGAGGAGGAGGAGGAGACGGTTGTTAAGGTGATGCTGGGGAGAACGAGGAGGAAGAGGAGGAGGAGGAGGAGGAGATGGTGGTTAAGGTGATGCTCAGTAGGGCGAGGAAGAAGAGGAGGAGGAGGAGATGGTGGTTAGGGCGAGGTTAAGAAAGAGGAGGAGGAGGAGGAGGAGGAGGAGGAGAAGGAGGAGGCTAAGGTTAGGCTGAGGAAGAAGAAGAGGATAAGAAGATGAGGAGGTGATATTGAGAAGGAGAAAGAAGGATGCTGAGAATAAGGATGGAAGGGGAGGTCATGTTAAGAGGGAGAAGGATGCTGGATGAAAGAGGAAGGAAGGAAGGAAGGAAGGAAGGAAGGAAGGAGGTGAGATGAAGGAGGAAATGTAATGTGAGAAAAGGAGATGAGGGGAAGATGATAGGATGATGCTGAGAGGGAGAAGAAGGATGCTGAGGGAGGGAGATAAAGATGGGAGATTAAGGAAGGAAGGAAGGAAGGAAGGAGGTGAGATGAAGGAGGAAATGAAATGCTGGTGAGGAATAGAGATGAGGGGAAGAAATGAGGATTATAAAATGGGGTGCGACTGAGACGAAGGGAGATAAGAGGAGATAAAAGGAGGAGGAGAAGTGATGCTGGGAGGGAGATAAAGGGAGGAGGGAAGGGAAAGATGTTCACTTCAATTCCCCTTCATCCCCTTCATCCCCCTTCTTATCCACTCTTCCCTCATCTCAGTTCCCCCTTCCCCCTCCTTCCCCTTTTTGTCTCCCTCCCTCCCTCCTTCTCCCTTCCCATTCACTCCCCTTCTTACCCATCCCCCCCTTCACACACCTCCCTGACCTTCACCCCTACATACCCCCTTCTCATCCCCTACCCCTTCACCCCTACTTACCCCCTCATCCCCTCCCCCTTCACCCCCCTTTCTTATCTCCCCTTACCCTTCACCCTCCCCCCCTTCTTACCTTGTCGGGGATGGGGTGAGGGGGGGCGGGGCAGTGTCGTTCAGCCAGCATCAGTTCAGAGGGCGCCACATGGACCAGGGACAGGGCTGGGGGGGGGGGGGGGGAAATTGTAGTAGTAGTAGTAGTAGTAGTAGTAGTTTGTGTTCTAATAGAAAAAAACAGGTTATACTATTATGTCTAAAAGTATATCACACACACACACACACACACACAAACACCTTCCTCTCCCCTACTCCATTCTCCCCCACACCCCAACCCTTCCACCCATACAACCCTTCCCCCCCTCCCCCTCCTTACCTGAGCAGTGGGGGGCGGGCAGTACCACCACGATGGGGCTGAGGGCGCCGGGGGGGGCCTCCACCCTCGCCAGCAGCCCCTCGTCCGCCTCCTCCAGCTGGTGGCAGAGCGAGGCGACCAGCTGAGGAGGAGGAGGAGGAGGAGAAGAAAAAGAAAGGGTGGTGTTAGACAAGGAGAAGGTGGAAGAGCAGGAGAAATGGGTGTGGTAGAAAAGGAGGAGGAGGAAGAGGAGGAAGAGGAGGAAGAGGAGGAAGATTTAGAAGAGAAGTGGAGGAGGAAATAATTATGAAGGGACACGGGAGGAAAATTTAGAGGAGGAGGAGGAGGAGGAGGAGGAGGAGAAAGACGATATAGAATTTATGTGAAGGAGGAGGAGGAAGAGGAGGAGGAGGAGGAGGAAATTATTATGAAGGGATACGGAAGGAATATTTAGAGGAGGAGGAGGAGGAGGAGGAGGAGGAGGAGGAGGAGGAAAATATTATGAAGGGATACGGAAAGAACAGTTAGAAGAGGGATGGAGGAAGAAGAGGAGGAGGAGGAGGAAAATATTATGAAGGGATACGGAAAGAACAGTTAGAAGAGGGATGGAGGAAGAAGAGGAAGAGGAGGAGGAGGAGGAGGAGGGGGCAATTAAGCAGGAATCAATCAGTCAGATCATCATCAAATCATCATAATCAACAACACCTGATTTATATATAGAGTTTCTACACCCACTAAGTCATGTTAAGACCACTCCATGTCACCCTTCCAATACCCACTTCCTTATGCTACACCCCACTCCACTCCCTTCCCTTCCTTCCTTCTTTCCTTCTCCCCTTCTTTTCCTTCCTTTTCCCTTCCCTTTCCCTTCCTTCCTTCTCCGTTCCCTCCCCTTCCAATACCTACTTCCTTATGCTACACCCCACTCCACTCTCTTCCCTTCCTTCCTTCTTTCCTTCTCCCCTTCTTTTCCTTCCTTTTCCCTTCCCTTTCCCTTCCTTCCTTCTCGCCTTCCCCTTCCCTTCCTTTCTTCTCCGTTCCCTCCCCTTCCAATACCCACTTCCTTATGCTACACCCCACTCCACTCAATTCCCTTCCTTCCTTCTTTCCTTCTCCCCTTCTTTTCCTTCCTTTTACCTTCCCTTTCCCTTCCTTCCTTCTCGCCTTCCCCTTCCCTTCCTTCCTTCCTTTTCCCTCCCCTTCCCTTACTCTTCCACCTTCCCTCCCCTCTCCCCTTCCCTTGCTCTTCTCCCTCCCCTTCCCTATACTTTTCGAGGGCCAATGCAAGGGACCGCGGAACTGTAGCGTATGCCCCCCCAGCTTCCCCCCCCCACCCCGTTCACCCACCTGCCTGTTGTCCCAGATGGTGTTGAATGAGAGGGCGGCGGCGGCGGAAGGCAGCAGGTGGTGGGCGGCGCCAAACACGGCCGGGGCGACGGAGCCCACCTGTACCCTCTTGACGACCTGCACCTGGGGGACGGCCACGGTGCTGCCTGGGGGGGGGGGGGGGGGTAGTAGTAGTAGTAGTAGTAGTAGTAGTAGTAGTAGTAGTAGTAGGATTATTATTATTATTATTATTATTATTATTATTATTATTATTATTAGTAGTAGTAGTAGTAGTAGTAGTATATAGTAGTAGTAGTAGGAAACATGGACGAGCAGGCAGCAGAAAGCCTATTGGTTCATTGCGAGGCTGCCTGCTTGTGGCTTGCGGGAAGGATTAAAGCACTACTGAACGTACTCGTGGATGCGTTCAGTTCACTCCCGCGCAGCAAAGTGACGGTCAATGCGATTTTTAAAGGAGTTGATTGTTTCCGCACTAACCACTCCTGCAGGAAGGCTGTTCCAGTGGCGGACGACTCTGTTCGAAAAATAACTCCTGCCGAGGAGGAGGAGGAGTAACAATAGTAGTAATCCTTTCCCAGCATCCACCTGTAAGATTCCACCTTTCCCAGCATCCACCAGTAAGATCCCACTTTTCCCAGCATCCTCTAATAAGATTTAACGTTTCCCAGCATCCTCCAATGAGATTTAACGTTTCCCAGCATCCATCAATGAGATTTAACGTTTCCCAGTATCCTCTAATAAGATTTAACGTTTCCCAGCATCCATCAATGAGATTTAACGTTTCCCAGTATCCTCCAATGAGATTTAACGTTTCCCAGTATCCTCCAATGAGATTTAACGTTTCCCAGCATCCATCAATGAGATTTAACGTTTCCCAGCATCCATCAATGAGATTTAACGTTTCCCAGCATCCATCAATGAGATTTAACGTTTCCCAGCATCCATCAATGAGATTTAACGTTTCCCAGTATCCTCCAATGAGATTTAACGTTTCCCAGCATCCATCAATGAGATTTAACGTTTCCCAGCATCCATCAATGAGATTTAACGTTTCCCAGCATCCATCAATGAGATTTAACGTTTCCCAGTATCCATCAATGAGATTTAACGTTTCCCAGTATCCATCAATGAGATTTAACGTTTCCCAGTATCCATCAATGAGATTTAACGTTTCCCAGCATCCCCCAATGAGATTTAACGTTTCCCAGCATCCATCAATGAGATTTAACGTTTCCCAGCATCCATCAATGAGATTTAACGTTTCCCAGTATCCATCAATGAGATTTAACGTTTCCCAGCATCCATCAATGAGATTTAACGTTTCCCAGCATCCATCAATGAGATTTAACGTTTCCCAGCATCCATCAATGAGATTTAACGTTTCCCAGCATCCATCAATGAGATTTAACGTTTCCCAGCATCCATCAATGAGATTTAACGTTTCCCAGCATCCATCAATGAGATTTAACGTTTCCCAGCATCCATCAATGAGATTTAACGTTTCCCAGCATCCATCAATGAGATTTAACGTTTCCCAGCATCCATCAATGAGATTTAACGTTTCCCAGTATCCATCAATGAGATTTAACGTTTCCCAGTATCCATCAATGAGATTTAACGTTTCCCAGCATCCATCAATGAGATTTAACGTTTCCCAGTATCCTCCAATGAGATTTAACGTTTCCCAGCATCCACCAATGAGATTTAACGTTCTCCAGCATCCACCAATGAGTAGTTTACTGACCCTGGTGGTAGTTTGACCCTTCTTCTGCACCATGAACGTGAAGAAACACCCATGAAAGCCCGATTATTTTCCTTATGGGTCTTTGTAAACAGGTGATGTGCGAGGCGGAAGCGTCTAAAAATACCGATCCTTACTCTTAATGAGAATGGGGAGGAGGAGAGGGGAACGAATGGAAGGAAAATGGGAGGAGGAAAGAAGAAAAGGTAGAGGGGAATGGTGGAGATGAGAGGAAAGGGTAGAGGAAAAAAAGCAGAAAGGAAAAGGGACAGAATGGAAGGAAAAGGGGTGGAGATGAGAGGAAAGGGTGGAGGAGAGGAAAAGCGATGGAAAGGAAAGGGGAGAGAATGGAAGGGAAATGAGAGGAAAGGGTGGAGGAAAGAGGAAAAGAGATGGAGGAATGGAGGAAAGTTGAGGGGAATGGAGGAGATGAGAGGAAAGGGTGGAGGAAAGAGGAAAAGAGATGGAGGAATGGAGGAAAGTTGAGGGGAATGGAGGAGATGAGAGGGAAGGATGGAGGAAAGAGGAAAAGAGATGGAGGAATGGAGGAAAGTTGAGGGGAATGGAGGAGATGAGAGGAAAGGATGGAGGGAAGAGGAAAAGAGATGGAGGAATGGAGGAAAGTTGAGGGGAATGGAGGAGATGAGAGGAAAGGGTGGAGGAAAGAGGAAAAGAGATGGAGGAATGGAGGAAAGTTGAGGGTAATGGAGGAGATGAGAGGGAAGGATGGAGGAAAGAGGAAAAGCGATGGAAAGTGAAGGGAACAGAATGGAAGGAAAAGGGGAGAAGGAAAAAACATTGTTACAGCATTGTTAGACAGCTGCCGAATCGGGCGTAAGCTACTCCCGGTGAGATATTTATACGGGAGGCCTATCAAAGACATTCCCGTGTTCTCATTTCCCGTTTCTCTATTGTCTCATCAACGCCAGAGACTAGTTCAGCATGCTCTCTTCAGACACTTCCTCTGACTTTCCTGTATATGTCCGAAAGTACTGTCAGGCAAAGTGATGGTGATGGTTTGTGTGTTGATTTGGTAACACTGACTCATGCACGTAACACACTACTTGAACGCAACACACACAACATATCCTCAAAAAATATATAAATAAATAAATAAATAAAATTATTCTTGGCTCTTGTTTTGTTTTCAAGTGTTGGAACAGCATTTAACGGGCTCCTTTTTATTTCTTTGTGTTTTTTTCTTCTTTTCTTGAGCTACTTCCCTTCCCTTTCCTTTCCCTTCCTCCCCTCTCCCCTTCCCCTTCCTACCTTCCTTCCTTCCTTCTCCCCTCTCCCCTTCCCCTGTCCTTCCTTCCTTTCTTCCTTCTCCCCTTCTTCCCTTCCCTTTCTCCCTTCCCCCTTCCTTTCCCTTTCTCCCCTCTCCCCTTCCCTTCCTCCCCAACCCCCTTCCCTTCCTTTCTTCCTTCTCCCTTTCCCCTCTCCTTCCTTCCTCCCCTCTCCCCTCTATCCTTCCTTCTTCCCTAATCCTTCCCTTCCCCTTCCTTTCTTTCTTCCTTCTCCCCTTCCCTTCCCTTCCTTCCTTCTCCTCTTCCCCTTCCCTTCCTCTTACTCCCCACCACTTCCCTTACCGTCCCCCCTCCCCTCTCCCATCCCCCTTCTCTTCCCCTCCCTTCCTCCTCCTCCCCCTTAATACCTTGCGTGGTGCAGACGGTGCGGTACAAGTTGGCGTGAATGGTGAGGCGTGAGGCAATGGCGCTGGGCAGGCTGGCAGGCTCCACCATCACTTCCTGCATGTCCAACAACACTGTGGGGGAAGGAAATGGTGATGGTGGTGATGGGTGATGGTGATGGGTAATGGTGGTGGTGGTGGTGACAGTAGTGGTGATGGTGGTGGTGGTGATTGTGGTGGTGATGGATGATAGTGGTAATGGTGATTGGTGATGGTGATGGTGGTGATGGGTGGTGGTGACAGTGGTGGTGATGGTGTCTCCTGTACGTATGTCCGAAAGTACGGTAAGGCAAGGAGATGGTGATGGTGATTGGTGATGGTGGTGGTTTGTGTGTTGGTTTTGGTAACACTGACAGACCACATAACACAGGTCTTGCATAACACACACACACACACACACTAACTGTCTAATTGTCTGTATCACTTTTAATTCACTCACTTATCTACTTCACTTACTTATATTACAATGGAGGAGGAGGAGGATATACTTACAAGTGAGAGGTTCGGTGGAGGAGTCGCTGGTGGTGGTGGTGGTGGTGGTGGAGGTGGAGGAGGTGGAGGTGGAGGAGGGAGGGAAGATAAGGTGGAGGTGTGGTTCCTTCCCTTTACTCTCCAGAAGCCATGACTGTAAAAGGAGGAGGAGGAGGAGGAGGAGGAGGAGGAGGAGGAGGGAGAAGGAAGAAGGAGGAAGACATGTATTTTCATTAGTTATCATCTCTCTCTCTCTCTCTCTCTCTCTCTCTCTCTCTCTCTCTCTCTCTCTCTCTCTCTCTCTCTCTCTCTCTCTGTTTTTGTGTCGAAAATATAAAGCATCCCATCTCTCTCTCTCTCTCTCTCTCTCTCTCTCTCTCTCTCTCTCTCTCTCTCTCTCTCTCTCTCTCTCTCTCACCTTGAAGAGGGCCGCGAAGGTGTAGGGGTCGGGGGGGTAGGTCGCTCCCGTCACCCACACCCCCCCCACAGCGTCCCCCCGGGGCCGCCCCCCCTCAGCCCCCCCCAGCGCCCCCTCCTCCAGGCTCTCAACTCCTGCGACCTGATGGAAAGGGGGTGGGGGAGAAGGGGAAGGGGAGGTAATAGGGTGGAGGGAAGGAGGGAAGGGGAGGAAAAGGGGGAGGGGAGAGGAGGGAAAGGGGGAAGGGGAGATAAAATTGTGGAAGAGAGGGGAAGGGGTGGAA
>NC_066569.1:8954089-8971589 GCF_024679095.1 Eriocheir sinensis | reverse complement strand
TTTAGGTTCATGGTACGGGAAAAGGCTCAAACTACCACCAGGGTCTTAAAGGTACCCCTGAAAATACCCAGAAATCCTACGAAAGCCTTGTCAAAAATGTGAGCTTGGGTGCCGAAATGTATAAGAGGGTAAGTTAGGTAGAAAAAAAGTAGATAGTAGGCTAATATTAGGACTGTAGGCAAAATATTCAGATTGTGAGCTAGTCGGTTCTTTAGGCTGTTATTATGCTTGTAGGCTAAATATCAAGACTGTAGGCTAGGCTAAATAATAGGATTAGGTTACATACTATGATCATTCGTTAAATACTAGAGAGAAAAGGAAGGAGAGGATGGAGAGGAAGGAAAGTAGAGAAAAAGAGAAGAGGATGGGAAAGGATGGAAAGAACGGGAAATAGAGAAAAAGGGAAAGAGAAGGAAGCGGATGGAAACTTATTAGAAAGCAGAGAGGGAAAAAGAGAAAAAGGGGAGGAGAGGAAGGGAAAAGATGGGAAGGAAGGAGGGGAAGGGAGAGGATGGAAAGAAGGGGAAATAGAGAAAAAGGGATGGAGAGGAAGGAAAGAAGGGAGGAAAGTAGAGAAAAAAGAAGGAAGAGGGAGAGAGTGGGAAGGAAGAAGTAGGGAAAAGGGGAAGGAAGAGGAAGGGAAAAGATGGAAAGAAAGGGAAATAGAGAAAAATAGGAGAGGAAGAGAGGAGAGGGAAACTTAATATTGGAAAACAGAGAGGGAAAAGAGAAAAAGGGAAGGAAAGGAAGGGAAAAGATGGGAAGGAAGGAGAGGAAGGGAGAGGATGGAAAGAAGGGGAAATAGAGAAAAAGGGATGGAGAGGAAGGAAAGAAGGGAGGAAAGTAGAGAAAAAAGAAGGAAGAGGGAGAGGATGGGAAGGAAGTAGGGAAATGGGGAGGGGATGGAAAGAAGGGGAAATAGAGAAAAAGGGATGGAGAGGAAAGAAAGGAGGAAAGTAGAGAGAAAAGAAGGAAGAGGGAGAAGATGGGAAGGAGGAAGCAGGGAAAAGGGGAGGGGATGGAAAGAAGGGGAAAGAGAAAAAGGAATGGAGAGGAAGGAAAGAAGGGAGGAAAGTAGAGAAAAAGAAGGAAGAGGGAGAAGATGGGAAGGAAGAAGCAGGGAAAAGGGGAAGGAAGAGGAAGGGAAAAGATGAAAAGGGGAAAGTAGAGAAAAAGGAAAGGAGAGGGAAGCTGATGGAAACTTATCATCGGAAAACAGAGAGGGAAATAAAGATAAGGGGAGGAGAGGAAGGGAAGAGATGGGACGGAAGGAGGGGAAGGGAGAGAATGGAAAGAAGGGGAAATAGAGAAAAAGGGATGGAGAGGAAGGAAAGAAGGGAGGAAAGTAGAGAAAAATGAAGGAAGAGGGAGAGGATGGGAAGGAGGAAGCAGGGAAAAGGGGAGGGGATGGAAGGAAGGGGAAATAGAGAAGGAAGCAGATGGAAACTTATCATTGAAAAGCAGAAGAGAGGGAAAATAGAGAAAAAGAAGAGGAGAACAATGAAAAAGATGGAAGCAGAGTAAGAAAGTCTATACTATAAACAAAATCCACGCGGGGTACCACAAGGCCGGGTCCCCTCGTCACCTCTCCCTCACCTTGTATATGACCTGCACGTCGCCTCGCCTCGCCTCGTCCCGGTAGTCGAGGAGCACGTAGAGGACGGCCTGGGCGCTGAACGGCTGCCGCGTCGCCATCAGAGGCCGTGGCAGGAGAAAAGGATGAATGGCAGCCGGAGCGACGCGCCTCCTCCCGCCATTTGCAATCAGCTGATGTCGCCGCCGCTGCTCATTTGTTTGCCAATAATATTCACTTCGGCGCCCCAGCACATATTTGACAAGACTTTCATGGGAGTTTGGGGCATTTCCAGGGCCCTTCTTCTTTAATATGAACCTAAAATACCACTCGCTGTTATAGAACCCGATGCCCAGCACATATTTGACAAGACTTTCATGGGAGTTTGGGGCATTTCCAGGGCCCTTCTTCTGTAATATGAACCTAAAATACCACTCGCTGTTATAGAACCCGATGCCCAGCACACATATTTGACAAGACTTTCATGGGAGTTTGGGGCATTTCCAGGGCCCTTCTTCTGTACCATGAACCTAAAATACCACTCGCTGTTATAGAACCCGATGCCCAGCACATATTTGACAAGACTTTCATGGGAGTTTGGGGCATTTCCAGGGCCCTTCTTCTGTACCATGAACCTAAAATACCACTCGCTGTTATAGAACCCGATGCCCAGCACACATATTTGACAAGACTTTCATGGGAGTTTGGGGCATTTCCAGGGCCCTTCTTCTGTACCATGAACCTAAAATACCACTCACTTCTATTATAACCCGATCCCAAGCACACATATTTGACAAGACTTTCATGGGAGTTTGGGGCATTTCCAGGGCCCTTCTTCTGTAATATGAACCTAAAATACCACTCACTTCTATTATAACCCGATCCCAAGCACACATATTTGACAAGACTTTCATGGGAGTTTGGGGCATTTCCAGGGCCCTTCTTCTGTACCATGAACCTAAAATACCACTCGCTATTATAGAACCCGATGCCCAGCACATATTTGACAAGACTTTCATGGGAGTTTGGGGCATTTCCAGGGCCTTCTTCTGTACCATGAACCTAAAATACCACTCGCTATTATAGAACCCGATGCCCAGCACATATTTGACAAGACTTTCATGGGAGTTTGGGGCATTTCCAGGGCCCTTCTTCTGTACCATGAACCTAAAATACCACTCGCTGTTATAGAACCCGATGCCCAGCACATATTTGACAAGACTTTCATGGGAGTTTGGGGCATTTCCAGGGCCTTCTTCTGTACCATGAACCTAAAATACCGATCCCCAGCACATATTTGACAAGACTTTCATGGGAGTTTGGGGCATTTCCAGGGCCTTCTTCTGTACCATGAACCTAAAATACCGATCCCCAGCACATATTTGACAAGACTTTCATGGGAGTTTGGGGCATTTCCAGGGCCTTCTTCTGTACCATGAACCTAAAATACCACTCGCTGTTATAGAACCCGATGCCCAGCACATATTTGACAAGACTTTCATGGGAGTTTGGGGCATTTCCAGGGCCCTTCTTCTGTACCATGAACCTAAAATACCGATGCCCAGCACATATTTGACAAGACTTTCATGGGAGTTTGGGGCATTTCCAGGGCCTTCTTCTGTACCATGAACCTAAAATACCGATCCCCAGCACATATTTGACAAGACTTTCATGGGAGTTTGGGGCATTTCCAGGGCCCTTCTTCTGTACCATGAACCTAAAATACCGATCCCCAGCACATATTTGACAAGACTTTCATAGGAGTTTGGGGCATTTCCAGGGGTAGTTTTATGACCCTGGTGGTAGTTTGGCCCTTCTTCTGTACCATGAACCTAAAATACCACTCGCTATTATAGAACCCGATGCCCAGCACATATTTGACAAGACTTTCATGGGAGTTTGGGGCATTTCCAGGGGTAGTTTTATGACCCCGGTGGTAGTTTGGCCCTTCTTCTGTACCATGAACCTAAATACCACTCGCTATTATAGAACCCGATGCCCAGCACATATTTGACAAGACTTTCATAGGAGTTTGGGGCATTTCCAGGGGTAGTTTTATGACCCTGGTGGTAGTTTGGCCCTTCTTCTGTACCATGAACCTAAAATACCACTCGCTGTTATAGAACCCGATCCCCAGCACATATTTGACAAGACTTTCATAGGAGTTTGGGGCATTTCCAGGGGTAGTTTTATGACCCTGGTGGTAGTTTGGCCCTTCTGTACCATGAACCTAAAATACCACTCACTATTATATATGGAACCCGACTGGGGGAAGCGTCTGACAATCCCAATCCCTTTTATCTTTCTTTACGAAACGACAAGGTTATGAATTCCTACGTCATATTAAGTTAATCTTACGTACATTTAATTGATTTTAAGCTGTTGAAGAAAAAGTATCATTATTAGAACCATGCTTTTGTCATATCAAACAAAGGCTGAATTTTACGCACCTAATCAACGTGGTCTTAACGGATTTTTGTATTTCACTCTTTTTACACTAAGCAAATAATGCCTCCGTTGTGCAGTGGTTAGCGTGCCTACCTACGATAGCATATACGCCCCCAACTTTACCTTTAATATTCTCCTCTTAAACCCCATTTCATTAACCATATTTTTCTTCTTCTCTTTAATAGGAGGCGCGAATAGCAACCAGCGTGGGTTATATATGAATCAACATTTTCTTATTTGATTAATCAGCATTTTTTCGTCAACTTTCCACGCCTCCACAACGCCCACTCGCGAGGCTGAACCACAGGGAGAAAGCACTGAGAGAGGGAGGGAGGAAGGGTGAGGGAGAGAGAGAGGGAGGGAGGGAGGGAGGAAGGGAGGAGGAGAGGGAGGGAGGGAGGAAGGGTGAGGGAGAGAGGAGGGAGGGAGGAAGGGTGAGGGAGAGAGGGAGGGAGGGAGGAAGGGTGAGGGAGAGAGGGATGGAGGGAGGAAGGGTGAGGGAGAGAGAGAGGGAGGGAGGGAGGGAGGAAGGGTGAGGGAGAGAGGGAGGGAGGGAGGAAGGGCGAGGGAGAGAGGGAGGGAGGGAGGAAGGGTGAGGGAGAGAGGGAGGGAGGAAGGGTGAGGGAGAGAGGGAGGGAGGGAGGAAGGGTGAGGGAGAGAGGGAGGGAGGGAGGGAGGAAGGGTGAGGGAGGGAGGCAGGGTGAGGACAGCGTTGCCAGATTATCGTATTCAACACAACATATCATTTTTAAGCCTCAAACTCTCGTACCTACACAAATATCGACAGAAAATCATCAAAGTTAGCATTAAAACTGTTATTTATTGATGTTTGTTTGTTTTTTTGTTATAGATATCGGTCAGAAATTACGAAAATGCAATGCGATGAGTACGATAATTTGGCAACGTAGGATGAGGCTCGTACCATTGCATCACGGATCAAGCGCGGAGAATCCAGGCCCTTCACGTGCATTCCAATATTCTTCGCCCATGACTCATCGCCCCTATACCATTTTCCTCCCCATTCCCATTCCTTTTCCTCCTTTTTTTCCTTCTCCTTTTTCTAATTAGGTCACCACTTCGTTATCATTTTCCTCTTCATCATTTAAATTTCTTCCGTTTTCCTCATTTTTTCCCTTTTCCTGCTTTCTTTTTTCCTCATTTTCCTCCTTTTTATATTTCCTCTTTCTCCTCCGTTTCATCATTTTCTTCCATTTTCCTTTTCCTCTTTAATTTCTCTCATTTTTTATATTTCCTCTTTCTCCTCCGTTTCATCATTTTCTTCCATTTTCCTTTTCCTCTTTAATTTCTCTCATTTTCCTCCTGTTCCTCCTTTTTTTCCCTTTTCCTCCTCTTTTTCCCTCCTTTTCCTCCTTTTTTACATTTCCTCTTTCTCCTCCTTTTCATCTTTTATCCCGTTTCCTCTCTTCTTTTCTTTCCTTCTCCTTTTCTTCACTTTAAATTCTCTCCATCTTTCTTACTAACAATAAAACCTTCTCTCCTCTCTGTAAGCCATTTTCCCCCTCCGTGGTCTAGTGGTTAGCGTGCCTGTAGTTACGAATCCGTGGGGCCGGGTTCGAATCCCGGCCTGCATCTGTTCATCCTCCCTTTCGAGCTGGTCAATTAATGGATACCTGGGGAAACCTGAGGAAGGTAAACTGTGGTAACCGGATGTCACACTGGGCCTTTGTCCGTCTCCCATCCCTCCCTCGATCCTTGTTCATATTATAATCTATCCTTTTCCTCCCTCCTCCCCTCTTTCCTTCTCTCCCTCACTCCTCTTTCTCTAATTTCATCTCTCCAACCCCTCCCTCGATCCTTGTCCATATTATAATCTATCCTTTTCCTCCCTCCTCCCCTCTTTCCTTCTCTCCCTCACTCCTCTTTCTCTAATTTCACCTCTCCCACCTTCGTTACTCCGTTTCTTCAATGTTCTGTATTCGTGGTATGAAGGAATACAGTAAATTATCATGTAAGTTAATAAGTAGGCAAGCGAAGGTTTAATGAGACGGAGATGAGCACTGAGGCCACGCGCAGCTATAGCGTATGCACCTGTCTTACCTGTTATACCTTTCCCTTCTATAGATGAACGAGGAAGTAAGGAAAAGAGTCATGTTCTCTCTAAAAAGCAGTTTAAGTAGGTGTTCTTTCGAAAAGGTTCACTCAGCCTCGCCTCGGAGCTTCGTTCAAACGGGTTCCGAGTCGATGAGTCACCGTGTTGTCATCCCCTTGAAGGCCGTACAAGTGCCGCTGGTGACGTCATCAGCACACTTTACTTTAATAATTGTGTATATTTTACTTTAACTGTATTATATTTGTGGTTTATTTTTATTTATTTATCATTTAGCTTTAGTATAATTTTGCACTTATCTCTATTCTTTATTCATATAGTAGTGCGTATCTTTTTTTTATCGTCAAATTTATTATATTCATCTCTTTATTTGTCTTTTATTAGTCTTTACTCTCTACATTTATCTTGCTTATCTTCATTATTTATTCCTATTTATCTTTCCTGTGTCTCTGTTCTATTTTATCTCACCTAATTTGCTTTATATTTCTTTTTTATCGTTAACAGATCACAAAGAAAAGAAATCATCGTATCAGTCATCTATTACCTCCATCGTATATCTTTTCAATCAATCATTTAATTTTCCTTTTATTTTAGGTCATGGGAGAAGGAGTCATTGAATTATCGCTCGCTTGCTTATTTACTTACATGACAATTTACTTTATTTCTTTATACCACGAATACAGAACATTGAAGAGAGCAACGAAGATGGGAGGGATGAAGGAGGAAGAGGAGGGAGGGAGGGAGAAGAAAAGAGGGGAGAAGAGAGGAAGAGGAGAGATAGTGGAGAGAGAGAGAGAGAGAGAGAGAGAGAGAGAGAGAGAGAGAGAGAGAGAGAGAGAGAGAGAGAGAGAGAGAGAGAGAGAGAGAGAGGAGAGAGGAGGAAGAGGAGAGGGAGAGAGGAGAGAGAGAGCGAGGAGAGAGAGAGAGAGAGAGAGAGAGAGAGAGAGAGAGAGAGAGAGAGAGAGAGAGAGAGAGAGAGAGAGAGAGAGAGAGAGAGAGAGAGAGAGAGAGTGAGAGAGAGAGAGGAATGGAGATAGAGAAGGAGGGAGAGAGAGAGAGAGAGAGAGAGAGAGAGAGAGAGAGAGAGAGAGAGAGAGAGAGAGAGAGAGAGAGAGAGAGAGAGAGAGAGAGAATGAAGGGAAATAAGAGAGAGAGAATGAAGGAGAGAGAGAGAGAGAGAGAGAGAGAGAGAGAGAGAGAGAGAGAGAGAGAGAGAGAGAGAGAGAGAGAGAGAGAGAGAGAGAGAGAGAGAGGAGGAGGAGGAGGAGGAGGAGGAAGAGGAGCCATGCAGAAGAAGAAGAGAAGGAGGAGGAGGAGGAGGAGGAGGAGGAAGAGGAGCCATGCAGAAGAAGAAGAGGAGGAGGAGGAGGAGGAGGAGGAGGAGGAGCTGAAACACGAGAACATCCAGGTATTTTTGTTTATATTTACCTGTAGACAAGGTATTACTCTCTCTCTCTCTCTCTCTCTCTCTCTGTCTATCTATCTAGCTATCTCTCTACCGCTGCAAAACATCACTCTTGTATTGCTAACCTCTGTATAGCGACTTCTTATGCGTGTTAACTATATATAGCGCGTAGAATAAATAAGCAATCTTAGCCTTGTACTCTGCATGGTAAACAATTATAATTTTAACTTAGACTAGAAGAATATATATATAAGAAAATGTGGTTTATCAATGACATTTCTCCCTCAGACATTATTTTATGGAGGTGCGTCTTATAGAAAAATAAATATACTGCCCGGCAAAGCAAATATATAAGATCAACTTGAAATAATAAAAGGAAAATATTATAATTGCCTCCATAACTAAAATGAATATCCTGGTACGATATTCTAAACGTCAAAATAAAGAATATAACAATTAAAGGATATTCTGGAAGAGCAACTTGAAATAATAAAAGGAAAAGATTATAATTGCCTCCATAACTAAAATGAATATCCTGGTACGATATTCTAAACGTCAAAATAAAGAACATAACAAAGGATATTCTGGAAGAGCAACTTGAAATGATATAAAGAAAAGATTATAATTGCCTCCATAACTAAAATAAATATCCTGGTACGGTATTCTAAACGTCAAAATAAAGAATATAACAAAGGATATTCTGGAAGAGCAACTTGAAATGATAAAGGAAAAGATTATAATTGCCTCCATAACTAAAATGAATATCCTGGTACGGTATTCTAAACGTCAAAATAAAGAATATAACAAAGGATATTCTGGAAGAGCAACTTGAAATAATATAAAGGAAAAGATCATTTGCCTCCATAACTATAACAAAATTAGGCATCGAAAATAAATAATCCTGGAAGAGCAAATAGAATAAATAATGAAGTAATAAAAGAAAAAAATCATTTGTCTCTATAACTAAAACTAATATATGTCGGTAGAAGTCAAAATGAAGTCTGATAAGGGTCGAGGGAGCATGAGCTAATCCTCCCTTCGCCTCCTTGGGACAGCCTTATAAGCGGCGGGGAGGCCATCGGTGCTCCTGGAAAATAAATCCCTTGGAGGCGTGGGAGGAAGGCGTGAGGAAATAACTTTATTATTCCTGCGACTCTCATCTCTTTCTCTCTCCGGAAGAAGTTAGTCAGTCTCAGCGTTACCATATTGTCGTACTCAAAACACCGCATTTATCAGTTGCACGCTCTAAAACCCTCGTATCCACACCAATAACGAGTCTCTATTAAAGTTATCGCTCAAAACATTAATTACTGATGTCTGTTTGCGGCAGTAGTGTCATAAAAAGGGAAATAGAATATGCTGAGTGGCTGAGTGCGATAATTTGGTAACGCTGGTCAGTCATCAAGGAGACCGAGGAGGGGAATAAGGGTCGTGGAAGGAGGATCGGAGGGCTTTAAAGGGGTGTTAGGCGGCGGGAGGGAGCGAGCAATAGGAGAATCAGATGCTTTAATGGCGGGTGTCGATGCTCAGGTGTTACTCCGCCGCGCCTTTCCGGGGTTGTCGGTGTGGCGGGCGCGGCGTCTATGAGTTGAGGGTGAGCGAGGCGGACGTCCAGTGGCACACAATGTTATTTTCCTCGCACAGTGGGAGCCCCGTGGCGCCCCAGTGACCCCCAGGGAGCCGGACACCCACCCGGGGCATGAGCGAGTGGCCGAGGGCAGCCGAGGAGCGCCGGGCCTGAGGAAGAGCTGGAGGCGGGGTGTGTTTACAGTGCAGGAGAGGAAATACAAAAAAAGCATAGAAAAGCAGGACCATACGAGTGAAAAAGGGAGAAAAAGAGGATAATAAGAACAGGGGAATTAAGGAACGAAGATTTATGTAGTGGGAGGCGTTTTAAGCTCACGCCCACGCCTACTGCACCATTGGCCTGGACTCGTGTTTACAGAGAAAGGAAAATATACAAGAAATAGAAGAGCAGAGAAAAAACAGGCCTATAAGAACAGGAATTAAGGAACGGAAGATTTAAGTAGTGGGAGGCGTTTTAAGCTCACGCCCACGCCTACTGCACCATTGGCCTGGACTCGTGTTTACAGAGAAAGGAAAATATACAAGAAATAAAAAAGCAGAAAAAACAGGCCTATAAGAACAGGAATTAAGGAACGAAGATTTAAGTAGTGGGAGGCGTTTTAAGCTCACGCCCACGCCTACTACACCCCTAGCCTGGACTCGTGTTTACAGAGAAAGGAAAATAGAAAAGCAGAGAAAAAAACAGGCCTATAAGAACAGGAATTAGGGAACGGAAGATTTAAGTAGTGGGAGGCGTTTTAAGCTCACACCCACGCCTACTGCACCATTGGCCTGGACTCGTGTTTACAGAGAAAGGAAAATATACAAGAAATAGAAGAGCAGAGAAAAAAACAGGCCTATAAGAACAGAAGAATTAAGGAACGAAGATTTAAGTAGTGGGAGGCGTATTAAGCTCACACCCACGCCTACTACAGTACTGGCCTGGACTCGTGAATTCAGAGGAAGAAAAATATACAAGAAATAGAAAAGCAGAAAAAAAACAAGATTATAAGAACAGGAATTAAGGGACCAAGATCTGTGTAGTGGGAGGCGTTTAAAGCTCACACCCACGCTTAGTCTGCACTCGTGTTTACCGTGAAGGAAAAACAAATACAAGAAAGAAAAGCACGACCATACGAGTGAAAAACTACAGAATAGAACAATTTAAGCACCAAGATTTAAGTAGTGGGAGTCGTTGAAAGCTTACACCCACGCCTACCACTAGTCTAGCCTGGATTCGTGTTCATAGTGAGAGAAAAGGAAATTCAGGAAACCGAAAACCAGGACCATAGAAGTGAAAACCCAAAGAAAATAACAACAGCACCGGAAAAGAAGCATTAAGGGGATAAAGACTTTAGTGGGTGTTATTATAAAGCCCACAACCACTTATTTTATTGGACTAGCCTGGTCTCTTGTGCCAGGGACTTAACACCACCATGAACGGGCTAAGTATACGAGATATCTGCTGTCTCTTCTGCTGGCCGCCCTGCCCCTCCAGCATAGCGGCTAAGATGGCCTTCATCCCGCCAGAACCCACCTACTCCTTCACCCCTGACGAGACAGGCTCCCGCCACAGCCTGCACCTGACAGAGAAGGCCGAGTGGCAGTTCACAGACAAGGAGAAGGAGGCCATTGAGGTTTTCTACACCCGTACGAACCGCGGGAACAAAATTGCGTGTATGTTCGTGCGCTGCTCACCGAACGCACGCTTCTGCATCCTGTTCTCACATGGCAATGCGGCGGATCTGGGACACATGAGCAGCTTCTACCTCAGCCTGGGCACGCGGATCAACTGCAACATCTTCAGCTACGACTACTCCGGCTATGGGGTCAGCGCCGGCAAGCCCTCCGAGAAGAACCTTTACTCGGACATTGACGCTGCGTGGCATGCCCTCAGGACGCGTTATGGGATTTCCCCGGAGAACATCATCCTGTACGGCCAGAGCATCGGCACAGCGGCCACCATCGACCTGGCCTCGCGCTATGAGGTCGGGGCCGTGATCCTACACTCCCCGCTCATGTCGGGGATCCGTGTCCTCTTCAACACCAAGCGCACCTGGTTCTTTGATGCATTCCCCAGGTGAGTGAACTGGCTAACAAGTTGATTATAGCTTGTTTAATACTTTTTACCTTGCCTAGTTATATATTTATTTTGTTTTGCTTATTTATTTATGCTAATGATGTGATTATCCGTTTTTTTTTCCCCTTCCCATTTGTGTGTTTATTTATTTGGATATTTAATTACTTATGCTGATGATATGATTGCCTGTATTTTTTCCCTTGTCTATTTAATATTGTACTTGCTAACGATTTCACTGGCTTTGTGTTTTATTTTTCTCCTGCTGTACGTAATATTGTACATGCTCTTGGTTTTATTCTCTTATTTTATTTCCTTTGCTGTACTTCATATTGTACACTTGCTAACAATTTTATCATCTTTATTTTCTTTTGTTTCTTTGCCTATTTAATATTGTGCTTCTTGCCGATTTTATTATCTTTTTACTTTTACTCCTTTGCCTACATAATATTTTACATACTAATGATTTTATACGAATCTTTATTTCTTTCCTCATCTGCTTGCATGATTCACTTCTGAGGTTGATTTTTTGCTTATGACTTTATTACTTTTATTATTATTTTCCCTCACCTGGTTATGTGATTCCTGTCTGAGGTTGATGACCCACTAATGCAATTATTATATATTATTTTTTCATTTCTTTCCTGTGCTCTACTTATATGATGCGTTTCTGAGGTTGAGTGTAACGATTCTATTATCTAATATTTTTTCTCACCTGCTTCTTGTTTGTATTCTTGAGTTGCCTTGTGTTGGGTGAGTTCCCCAGTGCTGAGCCTTTCCTAGTATGTTAGTCAGGTCCTTGGCCACCTCTAAAGGGTCTTATCTAGATTTCCATTGTGTGAGTCCCTGTCCTCTCTGTCTATATATAAATTATTTGCATTCTCGAGCTTTCTTGTGTTGAGTGAGTTCTCCAGCGCTGAGCCTTTCCCAGTATGTTATCAGGTTTCTTGTGTCTCTCTAAATGGTGTTATCTGGATTCCTATTGTGTGAGTCTCTGTCCTCTCTATATAAGTACATCTTGTTTGTATTCTTGAGTTGCCTTGTGTTGGGTGAGTTCTCCAGTGTTGTCCTTCCCAGTGTGTTGTCAGGCTTTTTGGGTATTTCTAAAGGGTGTTATCTTCATTCCCATTGTGTAAGTCCCTGTTCTCTCTCTCTATATAAGTACATCTTGTTTGTATTCTTGAGTTGCCTTGTGTTGGGTGAGTTCTCCAGTGCTGTCCTTCCCAATGTGTTGTCAGGCTTCTTGGGTATCTCTGTGGGGTCATATCTGTGTTCCCATTGTGAGTCCCTGTGCTTTCTATCTATATATATTTTGTTTGTATTTTTGAGTTGTCTTGTGTTGGGTGAGTTCTCCAGTGCTGTTTCTTTCCCAGTGTGTTGTCAGGCTTCTTGGGTATTTGTGGGGTCATATCTGATCTGGATTGTGTGAGTGAGTCTCTGTTTATCTATATATATTTTGTTTGTATTTTTGAGTTGTCTTGTGTTGGGTGAGTTCTCCAGTGCTGTCCTTCCCGGTGTGTTGTCAGGCTTCTTGGTTATCTCTGTGGGGTCATATCTGTGTCCCCATTGTGAGAGTCCCTGTGCTTTCTATCTATATATATTTTGTTTGTATTTTTGAGTTGTCTTGTGTTGGGTGAGTTCTCCAGAGCTGTTTCTTTCCCAGTGTGTTGTCAGGCTTCTTGGGTATCTCTGTGGGGTCATATTTGTGTTCCCATTGTGTGAGTCCCTATGCTCTCATTATCTTGTTGTGGGTGGAACTTTTTATACATTCTCTATCTCTAGCCAACACCACCTACTACCACCGCCACTACTACCCTACTACTACTACTACTACCACTACTACTGTTCTTAATGCTTCCGGTTCTGCCCTTCAAGCTCTCATCATCATCATCATCTGTGGCTGTGACTGACCCCCTCTTTGACCTTTACAAATAACTGATGTGAGAAACGAGTCTTATAATTCCGACCATGATCAGAGGAAGAGGATTTGTAAGCTTTTTCTCTTCTTTTTCCTTTTTTTTTTTGCCTTTATTTTTTTTCCATTTTTTTCCCATTTTCTTTTTTCATTTCTTTTTCTCTCATTATGTAAATTTTGGGTCATTATCTGAATCAAACAAGTAGTAGGTTTTTTTTTCTCTTCTTTCTTTTCTTTTTGCCTTTCTTTTTTATGCATTTCTCTTGTTTTCCTTTTCTTTTTCTTTGTCTTTATTATTTTTCTTGAGCTGCCTCCTTCACTGTAAAAAAAGAATGACGCTTGAAAATGAAGGTGAATTACACATAAGATTTAAATTATTACCAAACCCTCATGAGATCAAGACAATTATCATGCCCTTTAGTTTCTTTCCGTACCCTTGAGCTGTTGTCTTCACTATAAAAAAAGAAGAAGAAAATATGACAGACAGAGCAAGACAAATAGGATGCCCTTTATAGTTTCCTTCCGTACCCTTGAACTGTTGTCTTCACTATAAACAAACAAACAAAAAAACAAAAGAAAAACAAAGACCAATTATTTATATATGAGATTTAAATTATCACCAAAGCCTCCTCAGCTGTAACCAAAGAACACGGACCAAGAGAGTTAATTACACAAGTGATAATGAGGCAATACCGTAAATAGCGCCTAGCCCCCATTACGATATTGAAGGGCAATGACCCGTAGTAGTGGCAGGAGAAGGATGATTATTTTTATAGCTCCACTAAATCTTCCGTTGACAAGCCTGGGGTCGCGTCTCCCTCGGGAAGCGTAAAGTGAAGATGAAGACAAACGGGGAGGTGTGAAGTCCCCTGAGGTAAATAGGAAGGCTTGGAGGGGGGGGGGGGGGGTTACTCGGAACACTAATGACGAAGTATACAAAGACACACACACACACACACACGCGCACGCAGAAAAAAAAGAATTAGGTTTGTTCCCATTTGTACTGTGTGTGTGTGTGTGTGTGTGTGCGTGTATGTGTGCGTTCACCTTGAGTTAACATAAAGTGAAGCCCCATAGAGTGTGTGTGTGTGTGTGTGTGTGTGTGTGTGTGAGGGTGGTGGTGGTGGTGATAGTGGTTGAGTGCACAGCTGTTTTAAGTCAGGGTCGTCACCACCACCACCACTACCACCACCACCACCAGCAACACTAGCAACACCCCCTTTTGTTCCTCTCCACCCAACCCTTCATGCTTATCCTCAATCGGCTTCCTTTCTCTCTGTTTTTCCAAGTTACCTTCTCCTCCTTTTATCTACTGGTCTATTTCCTTTTTTTTCCTCATGTCGTTTTAATCTCTATCCTCTTATTATCTGCTGAGTCATTCCATTTTCTTTTATCTTTGTTTCTCTTCTTTGTCTCGTGTTTGTCTATTTCCTTCACTATTTCCTTCTATCATCTTCTAAGTTCATGTTTTCATTTTTATGCATTTTCTTTCCTCATCTGAATTTCATCTCATTTATGCTTTCTTATTTCCTGTTTATTTCCTACATTCTCATTTTTCTTGTTTATTTTCCTTATGTTGTGTTCATCTCCATGCTCTTCGTTCTTTCCTTTCTCTCTTTTCTGTTCCTTTATTCTCTTTTATATTTTCTCTCCTTGCCTTTTCATTTCGTCTACTTCTCGGGAGCAGTGAGTAGCGGGCTTTTTATTTTTTATTTTTATTTACGCCGTTGAACCGCCTCCTTAGCTGTAAAAAAAAAAAAATCATCCTTATTTCGTCACCTTCGTAAACAAACCACCAAAGTCATTATTTTCTACTTTACAGGAAATCAGAAAAGAACTGTCATCATCTCATTTGGCTTAAGATTTAGGCGGAAATGTAAAGTCCAATCCTAGAACACTCAAACCCTGAATGACGAAGGCAACTATATGATGAAAAATTGATGTAAAGAAAACCTGGAAATAGATGAAAAATTACCTAAGGGATTATTTTACGAGGGCGACGATATTTCCTAAACCCTTTTGTATAATTCAGTTCCTTTTCCATCATCTCCGCTCTTTACTAACCTCTTCACGTTATCTTGTATACCTCTCTTTCGTTGTGCTCGCCAACTTTTTTGTCTATATTTTTATTTTCTTATCTCATTTTTCATGTTTACTTATTCATTACACTTATCTTTCCTTCTAACCTCTTAATGTTATCGTCCACACCTCTCTCTCTCTATCTTTTTTTTTTTTTACATCCCTGCCTATAGTGCTGGTAGGGCTTCTTCAGGGGCCAGATGGTCGTCCCAAGCCCACCGTAGCGCAGGCAATATTTTATAGTGGTGCCAGCTATCCTTGGCTCATGCTGCCCCCCGGAACTCATTCTTGATTCACTGGACGTTTTCTTCTAGTGTCCGCGTAATGGGTGGTCTCCTGGACAGCATGTGGGTAGTCTGAGGCCCCTCGGCGGTGACTGAAAAATCCCAGGTGGTAGCGTGGGGATTCGAACCGATGTTGTCCATGGCGTGGTGAATGTGGGCCCAGCACGCTAACCACTCAGCCACCGCCGTTGTTGTTCTCACCTCTATCTTTTTTTCTCCTCATCCCATTTTTCTTCATTTATCTCACTTTTCCTTCTTTCCCTCTAAGCTCTTCTTGTTATCTCCCACACCTCTCCTTTTATAATTTTTCTTCATCTATCACTTTTTCTTCTTTCCCTCTAATCTCTTCATGTAATCTTCCACACCTCTCTCATTCTTTGTTCTTATCTTTCTATCTTTTTCTACTTATTCCATTTCTCTTCATTCCTCTTATTTTTTCCTTCTCTCCTAATCTCGTCATGTTATCTTCCACACCTCTCTCATTCTTTGTTCTTATCTCTTTATCTTTTTTCTCCTTATTCCATTTCTCTTCTTCATTCCTCTTATTTTTTCCTTCTCTCCTAATCTCATGTTATCTTCCACACTTCTCTTTCTTTGTTCTCCTCTCCCGTTTATCTTTTTTCTCCCTTATCTCATTTCTCTTCATACGGTCATTTATTTTTCTTCCTTCTCTATTTTAACCTCTTCATGTTATCTTGCATGCATCTCTTTCTTTGTTGTTTCTCACCCTTTTTATCTTTCTCCTCCTTATCTCAGTTTCCCTCGGCACATTCATCACATTTTATCACATATTTTCCTGCACTCATTCATTCATCACACTTCTTGTCTTTCCTTTTAACGTTATATTTCACCTCTTCTTTACTGTTCCTTATTCTTTATCTCATTTTTCCTATGCATATTCATTACATTTGTCTTTCCACACTTAACCCGTCCGCTGCAATTGGCACGGATTTGGCCTTCACTGGTAGCCTGGTAACATGCACTCCCAGGTCTTTCTCTGCCTCTGTGGTGGATAGTGGAGTGTTTCCCATGTGGTATTGTTGTGCTGGATATCCCTTCACTGGTAGCCTGGTAACATACACTCCCAGGTCTTTCTCTGCCTCTGTGGTGGATAGTGGAGTGTTTTCCATGTGATATTGTTGTGCTGGATATCCCTTCACTGGTAGCCTGGTAACATACACTCCCATGTCTTTCTCTGCCTCTGTGGTGGATAGTGGAGTGTTTCCCATGTGGTATTGTTGTGCTGGATATCCCTTCACTGGTAGCCTGGTAACATACACTCCCAGGTCCTCCTCTGCCTCTGTGGTGGATAGTGGAGTGTTTCCCATGTGGTATTGGTATGCTGGATTTCCCTCCCAAGCTACATGACTTAACATTTTTCTTCATTGAATTGTAGCAGCCACTTGTTGCTCCACTCCTGTAGCTTGGTGATGTCTTCTTGTAAGAGGTCCGCAGTCAGGGGGTTAAATACTCTCCTCCAAGGTGCTTTATTTTCACTCCTTTTCCTCTTTATTTGTATGTCTCTCTCTCTCTTCTTTCCCCTTCCTTCCTTCCTTCCCTCGTGTTCCTTTCCCAGATCAAAGAATAAGGCTTAGAACACTTTCAAATTCTAACATTTCTAACCTAATTTTTTTTCTTCTCCTGACAACTTTGAACCCTTTTCCCCCTACTCCACTCCCTGCTCTCCCCTCTACTTCCTCCCCCATTCCTCCTACTCCCTCCTCCATCCCCCCTTCCCCCTTCTCCCTCCACTCCCCTTGCCTCCACCCCTCTTCCACTCGTGTGCATCCATGTTGATGAAAGACGTTACCCCCTCCTTACTTCCTCCCCCATTCCTCTGACTCCCTCCTCCACCCCTCTTTCCCCCTTCTCCCTCCACTCCCCTTCCCTCCACCCCTCTTCCCTTCACCCCCATGAAAGACGCTACCCTCCCCTTACTTCCTCCCCCATTCCTCCGACTCCCTCCTCCATCCCCCTTCCCCTTCTCCCTCCACTCCCTTCCCTCCACCCCTCCTCCACCCCTCTTTCCCCCTTCTCCCTCCACTCCCCTTCCCTCCACCCCTCATCCACTCGTGTGCTTCCATG
>NC_066569.1:8919089-8946589 GCF_024679095.1 Eriocheir sinensis | reverse complement strand
GAGAGATAGGAAAAGAGAAAGAAAGAGAGGGAAAGGAAGAAAGAGAGCTAGGGAGGTGAAGTGCTTGAAGTGGAGGAAAAGTAGAGGATTGAGGTGAGGGAGTGGAAGGTGAAGAGGGACTGTATGCACACCTGATTGATTGACAGATTGATTGCTGGTAAAAATAGTCCCCAATCAACAGCTTCGATCACATGTCGCTTTACTAATTAAACTGTAAATAGCCTGAACTTTACGCATTATAGTCTTAACAGTGGACCAAAAATAAGAATGATTAAGAAAAGTATATATTCAACTGTAGAAACGAGTGAATAGAATAAGAATTGAATAGAAGGAGACACAGAATGAGAGATATAGAAGAGAATGAGGAAAATAAGAAAAATAAGAAAGTAGAGGAAGAAGAGGAATAGAATAGAACCAGAAAAAGAAGAAGAAAGTAGAGGAAGAAGATGCTTAAGAATAAGAGGGAAAGAATAGAACCAGAAAATAAGAAAATAGAGGAAGAAGAAGAAGCATAAGAATAAAGAGGAATAGAATAGAACCAGAAAAATAAGAAGTGTAAGATTGAAAGGAATAGAATAGAAGGAATAACAAGAAAAAGGAAAATAAGTTTGATAAAGAATATAATCAGGAGTCTAGGGTAGGGGGTACTAAGGAAAAAAAGCTTAGCGATGGGTGACGGAGGGAAAAAGATGTACTTATATTTGACAAGGGAGAGGAAATATAAAAGAGGTATTGATGAGTTAAGGGAAAGGAAAACGGGGAGAAGGAAAGGCTAGGGGAAGGGGGTACTTAGAAAAAAAAGCTTAGCGATGGGTGAAGGAGGGAAAAAGCAGTACTGATATTTGACAAGGGAGAGGAAATATAAAAGAGGTATTGATAAGTTAAGGGAAAGGAAAACGGGAAGAAGGAAAGGCTAGGGGAAGGGGGAACTTAGAAAAAACTTAGTGATGGGTGAAGGAGGGAAAAAGAAGTACTGATATTTGACAAGGGAGAGGAAATACGAAAAAAAAGTATTGATAAGTTTTGAGAAAGGAAAGGGATAGGGTTGGTGTAGGTACTGATGAGGGAGGCGGGGAAGGGGTGAGGGTGGAGGGTGTGGGGTGTGGGATAGGGTGCAAGGTTAAGGGTGATAGTATTGGACTATAGATGACGAGGGAATGTGTTTTTGGAGCCTGTATTGATTTCTTTCTGTTCACCAAGCCTTGTGTGTTTCTCTCTCTCTCTCTCTCTCTGTATTATTTTTTGCAGCTCAAGTTAAATTCTTCTTTTTCTTCTTTTTTCTCTTCTTTTTTTCTTCTTCTTTTTCTTTTTCCTTTTCTTCTTTAACTATCATCAATTTTCTTATTTTTTTCTCTGTTCTTATTTATCCTTTTATTTATTTATTTATTTGTCCATTTTTGTTAGTCTTTATTTATTCACATTTTTGCCCCTTGAAAATATATACAATTCACATCAAATGTCAGCCAAGAAGGTGTATACATTTTTTTCTTTTGTATTGTTGTAAATTCGTCTAGTCATTCCTTTCTTTTTTTTCTTCTCTCGCTCATTCTGTGTCTCCTGTTCTCTCTCCTTTGCCTCCTTATTCCCCTTCTTCCTTCTCCAAAATATACAGTTCACGTAAAATATCTTGAGAGTTTATATATATTTTTTCTTCCATATTGTCAGAGATTGGTCTAGTCTTTCTTCTCTCTCTTTTCCTTCTCTTCTTCATTCTGTGTCTCCTGTTCTCTCTCCTTTGCCTCCTTATTCCCCTTCTTCCTTCTCCAAAATATACAGTTCACATAAAATATCTGTCGAGAATTTATATATATTTTTCTTCCATATTGTCAGAGATTGGTCTAGTCTTTCTTCTCTCTCTTTTCCTTCTCTTCTTCATTCTGTGTCTCCTGTTCTCTCTCCTTTCTTTCCTTATTCCCCTTCTTCCTTCTCCAAAATATACAGTTCACGTAAAATATCTTGAGAATTTATATATATTTTTTCTTCCATATTGTTAGAGATTGGTCTAGTCTTTCTTTTTTTTCTTTTCTCTCCTATCATTCATTCTGTGTCTCCTGTTCTTTCTCCTTTGTTCTGCAGCCTTTATTCCCTTCTTCCTAAGTTCAGTATATAGTCAAAAAAATTATAATATTTATATATTTTCTTCCATTGAGATTGGTCTAGTCTTTCTTTTTTTTCTTTTCTCTCCTATCATTCATTCTGTGTCTCCTGTTCTTTCTCCTTTGTTCTGCAGCCTTTAAGCCCCTTCCACTACACCTTCAGTATAATATTTAAACATACCTTGGAAATTGCAGTAGTAGAGTCTTTTTTTTTACGAGGCTTCTTTTCATATTTTTCTTTTTTTCTGTTTTTTTCTTTTTTTTCTTCCTTCCTTTGTTCTGTTTTTCTTGCTCTGTTCTTCTGGTTCTGTTTTTTGCCTCTTTCATTCTTCTGTTATTTTTCTTTTTTATCTTCTTTTTTTCTACATTTTCTTTTTGTTTTTCTTCTAGTTTGTGTTCTTTGTTTTCTTCTTCTTCTTCTTCTTCTTCTTCTTCTTCTTCTTCTTCATCTTCCTCTTCTTTTTCTTCTTCTTCTTCTTCTTCTTCTTCTTCTTCTTCTTCATTATTATTTCCTCATTTCTAAACATCCCATTACTAATCTTTAACATTCCAATAATTCCTTTTAACCTGAACACCCAAAAGAAACACCTCACTTTAATAATAATAATAATAATAATAATAATAATAGTAATAGTAATAGTAATAGTAATAGCAATTCATGTAAACGTCCAGCAACTCTCAGCTCACTTTTATAATATTTCCCCCGAGAGTCATTTCCCTTTGGCCTTCCTTCCTTCCTTCCCTCTCAGCACCTTACACCTTTTTCCAGAAGCTCCATGATATACCTTATGTGTGTGTGTGTGTGTGTGTGTGTGTGTGTGTGTGTGTTTACCGAGTTACAGTATACAGGATTTAAACTAAGCTTGTGTTGTCATGTCTTTCATATCTGATTTTGTCCAACTTAACTTTGAATTCATGGATATTTTTAGCTTTATATATATGTGTGTGTGTGTGTGTGTGTGTGTGTGTATTTTTTTTACAGTAAAGGAAGCAGCTCATGGGAGAGAGAGAGAGAGAGAGAGAGAGAGAGAGAGAGAGAGAGAGAGAGAGAGAGAAGCCTGCTAATTATTGCCCCTATAAAAGAGTGTATAAAGGAATGTGTGTGTGTGTGTGTGTGTGTATTTAGTTTAGTTACCTAGGTGTTAAATTCATGGATGTTCTTCGTGTTTGTATGTGTGTGTGTTGGTGTACGTTATCTCCCCCCCCTCCTAACCCGCCATTGGTGCTGCAGGGCGCGGGACACAATGACGTGGAGCTGTACAGTCAGTATCTGGAGCGGCTGAAGCAGTTCGTCTCGGTGGAGCTGGTTAATTGACGTCTTGGAGAGGCCCCCCCGCCATCCAGCCAGGGGGGGCTCAACCACCACCCACCTCGCGCCTCCGCCACCTCCTCAAGCGGCCTGGGGGTGAGGGCCGGAGCAGGGGGAGGCCTAGGGGGTGTTGGGGGAGGCCTAGGGAGTGTCGGGGGAGGTCTCGGGGGCGTGGGGGGAGGCCTGGGGGGGGTAGGGGGAGGCCTGGGGGGCACGGGTCTGCTGGTGCGCTGCTGGAACACTGATCTCGGGATGATCGCCACGGAGGGAATGTTTGCCACGGAGGGCGCCATGGCCTCCGAGGGGCGGCTGGCGGCGGCTCTGGCCACACCCTCCAGGGAGACCCCGCCGGGTGCCACTGCGGTCACCCCCGGCCACATCTCCCCCGCCCCCACCCCAGTCTGCTCCCGAAGTCCCAACCGTCCCTCCCCAAAGGTGATCCGGGCGTCCGCTCCCCCATCTCCCTCCCTCTCTTGTGTCTCCCACCCCTTGGACCTGCCCCCCGCCCTCCCCCCTGATGTGGCCGCCTCCACCGTCTCCCTCTCCACCTCCCTGCTCCACCACCACCACCACCACCATCACCGCAGACACCACTCCCACTCCAGCTCCCCCGCGGAGAAGCTGCTGTGACCCATGGAGTCCTTAGTCTAACCTAGGTATTGCCCCGCCCCGATGCCCCGCCCCACGCCCCACCCTGCCGACACATCCTGCCCTGGTCCGCGTTGGGGTGCGTGTCCGGGGCTACTGTCAGTCGGGGAACTTTCGGGGTCAACATGTAAACTTGAAATGGGGTCGTGGGCATCCTCCTCCCCTTCCCTCCACCTCCCTCCTTCCCTTCCTCTCCCTCCTCCTCTTCCTTCCTTTGGGCCTCCCCTCGCCTCTTCCAGACCGACAGTGAGGAAGTAAGAAGCGAAAATGTGAAAAAAAAGAAAAAAAAGGACACAGACCAAGTGACGATGAGAGGACAGACGTGCAATGTATCTCCAAAAAAAAAACATAAAAAACCCCTCTGATTCCTGTGAGCCGAGAACAGTCGTGGAAGTGAAACTGCGCGAGGAAACGGGATTCAAAAAAATAAAAAAAATATGTGCATGCAAGTATTTCTGTGTCGGATGAAGGGGAACAGCCAAAGAACTAGGTAGTGCCCCTCCTCCTCCTTTACCTCCACCTCCTATACCTCCCTCACCCTACCCCCTGTACCCTTCCCACCGCCCCGCCCTCACCGCCACCATCGCAAACCCACACGGAAACTGTAGACGTCGGTGCGATGAGGGACGGGTGTACGAGCGACGTGCATGTGTGTGTGTGTGTAACAGGTGTGCGTTTTCCGACATACACGCCTCACACGCACACATACACACGCCTCGCTGTATACATCCCCACATATATACATAACCCACCTAACCATTACTACTACACAGACTGAGCAAGGAGGGAGGATCAATTTTGTATGGTGTGTGTTTGATACATTCAGGTCGGTAGTGTTTTAGAGAGGGTGGCGTGCAGCGGCGACAGCAGGAACGGCAGCAGGAGGTCAGCGGGTCAGCAGGGGCGAGTGTCAGGAGCCTATCTGGTCTCCTGCTCTCCTGCTTGGTCTCCTGCTGGTTCATGTGGTTGCCTGCTGTTTTCGCTCACCCAGGGCTTAATTTTATACATGCAATCTTTGTTTTTGTATACATAATCATCATGTTCTAACTTAACCCCCCAGTCCCCTGCCCCCCCTACATCAATTCAGTCTTAGCCCATCCATGCTCCTCCTATTCCTCCTCCTCCTCCGCCTTCCACTAGTAACATGACATATACCTTTCACCTCCTCTCCCCCCTATCACTTAAGTCTTTGTCCATCCAAGTTCCTCCTCCTCTTCTTCCTTCACTGGTAACTTGATATATTCTAATGTTTTCCCTCCTCATCACTTCATTCTTACCCCATCCATGTTCCTCTTCCTCCTCCCACTAGTAACATGACATATGCCCTTCATTTCCACCTCCTACATCACTTCAATCTTAGCCCATCCATGTTCCTTCTCCTATTCCTCCTCCTCCTCCTTCTCCTCCTCCTCCTCTCACTAACAACATGACATATACCCTTCGCTTCCTCCTCCATGTTCCTCCATCTCCTTTTCCTTCACCAGTAACATTTTCATTCTTACCTTTTCCTCCCCCTCTCTCCCGTCACCTCAGTATTAGCCCATCCATGTTCCTCCTCTTTTTCCTCCTCCTTTTCCTTCACTGGTAACATGACATATCCTCCACTGTCTCCTCTTAGCCCATCTATGTTCTGCCTCCTCCTCCTCTGCCTCTTCCTCCTCTCCCTTCAACAACATGACATATTCTAACCTTTTCCCTTCCCGTCTCTTCATTCTTACCCCTTCCATCCTCCTCTTCCTCCTTTTCCTTCACTGCTAACATGACATATATCCTCCACTTTCTCCTCTTATCCCATCTATGTTCTGCCTCTTCCTCCTCTCCCTTCAACAACATGACATATTCTAACCTTTTCCCTTCCCATCACTTAATTTTTCCCCTTTCCATGTTACTCTTCTTCAACAACATGACATATTCTAACCTTTTCCCTTCCCATCACTTAATTTTTCCCCTTTCCATGTTACTCTTCCTCCTTTTCCTTTACTAGTAACATGGCATATTGTAATCTTTCCTCACCTCCCAACCTCACTCCAGTCTTCGGCCATCTTCCTCCTCCTCCTCCTCCTCTCTCTTTACTGATAACATGACATATTTAACCTTTTCCTTCCCGACACCTCCCCTTCATCACTTCAGTATTAGCTCTTCCATGTTCCTCCTCCTCCTCCTCCTCTCCCTTCACTGATGACAAGACTAATTCTAACATTTTCCCTCCCCATGAGTTTATCCTCACTCATCTCATGACTACAGAATCACATCTCCTTTGAATCTCCCAACTCTCTTTCCCACCAACTAGATCTTGACTGTCCTCATTCTCCCCATTGAGTCATACCACTGTCATTCATATCTTGCTGTAATCCCTCATATCCTCCACGCATTCCCACCTGTTACTCATCTTACCTTACTTACCTTACCCCTCATGTCCTCATTCCTTCGTCATCATCTTCCCTGACCCTCCACAGACCTCCTACTCTTCCTCACCCTTCCCATACCTTTCCATAATATCATCTCTTCCATGCGTCCCTTCTTAGCTCCCTAATGTCCTTGTTTCTTCCTCATCATCTTGCCTTCTCCTATAATTCCTTCCCCTTCTGTCTCTCTCCGGCATACGACCACAGATGTTGCGCCGACTAAACAAAACTTTCCAACTTCCCCTCATGCCCTTTTTTCTTCTTCATCATCTTCCCTCACCCTCCACAGACCTCCTACTCTTCCCCAGCCTTCCCTCACCTTCCCACACTTGGCCTCCAGCAGTCAAGGGTTGTTGGGTTGGGTTGTGGTGTGCTCATGTTGTTAGCCAGTGGTCTGTTGTTGTTGTCATAATCACCTTGAATGAGTTTTAAGTGTCCCGGCAAACAGGTAAAGAAAGAAAGTGTTGGTGTGATCTGGTATTGTCTCTCTCTCTCTCTCTTCCATCGTGCATCCTTTTCTCTCTCAATTCCTGTCTTGTTTTTTCATTCTTTGTTTAATTCGGATGTTCGAGTCTCCCGGTAAACAGCTAAAAAAGTGTTGGAATGATCCGCTCATTTCTCATTCTCTCTCCTTTGTGATGTCTCCTTTTCTCTGTCAATTCCCATCTCATTCACTCATTTCCTATTTACTTTGGTTGTTCAAGTCTCCCATGAAAGTACTGGTTATATATGCTAATCTTGCTATTCTCCATCCCAGTGCATCTTCGTTTCTCCCTCACTCACTCTCTTCACTCATCTTATCTTTTCCCAATCTTTTGCAGTTACAGCTGAAAAATTGGTGTGACGTCCAAAGCTCCCATTTTCTCTCACAAAGTTTTATGTCAATCTCTGTGTTTCTCATCCACTCATTCGCTCATCACTAGAGGCATTGAAGTGTATAGCCGCATTACAATACCAGTCCAGCTTCTCATAACTCATCCCATGGTCGCTTTTTACTGTGCAGGTCTGACAAGGTGACTGAGGGAAGGAGGATGCAGGGATGGGGTTGTCCAGCATGTGTTTGTTGCCTAGTATGAACAGGTTAAGTAGCATGAGAGTAAGGGGTTGCATTATGAGTAGAGGTGTAAGGAAATAATTAAGATCTGGCCTCCATTATGTTGTTTTCCTGGACAGTTTGATAAAGAAGCCAAATCATTGCAAGTCTACGAGGTCATGCGATATGGTCACTGCAGAAGAGAGCTGAAAGGCATCGTGTGTAGAGGCATAACAAAATAACGATGTGATGTTTGTTATGTGTTTACCTGATCACATGGGGAGTTCAAATAAGAAGTCAAACAGGTCATTGCAAGTCTACCAGGTCATGCGATATGGTCACTGCAGAAGAGAACTGAAAGGCATCGTGTGTAGAGGCATAACAAAATAACGATGTGGCGTTCGTTATGTGTTTACCTGATCACATGGACAGGTCATTTAAAAAGCCAAACAGGTTACACACTTAAGTCACATCAGCAGAAGAAGAGAACTAAAAGGCCTTATGTGTAGAGGCATAACAAAATAACGATGTGGTGTTTATTATGTGTTTACCTGATCACATGGACAGGTCAATTAAGAAGTCAAACAGGTCATTCATTGCAAGTCTAGCAGGTCATGACTGACGAGACCTGGGCATGGGTAGTAGGCATAACAAAGGCATAACAAAATGTGATGTGTGTGTTGTTGTTTATGTGATCTGATCATGGAAAAAAGCCAAACAGGTCATAAAGTAAAGTCACAACAGGAGAGTAAGTGGACGAGAGGACCTGCTTTACTAGTACAGGTGTAACACAATGATTGGAAGAGGCCATTATGTGTTTACCTGATCAAATGGACAGGTCAATTAAGAAGTCAAACAGGTCATTCATTGCAAGTCTAGCAGGTCGTATAGTAAAGTCACAACAGGAGAGTAAGTGGACGAGAGGACCTGCATTATATAGAAGAGGTGTAACACAATGATTGGAAGAGGCCATTATGTGTTTACCTGATCAATTTGACAGGTCAGTTAAAAAGCCAAACAGGTTACACACTAAAATCACATCGGGAGAATAAGATAACTAGAAGATTTGCATTACTTGTGGAGGTATAACAAAATGACTTGATGGTGTGCATTATGTGTGTTTACCTGCAAAGATGGACAGGTTAATTAAGGAGCAGAAAAGGTCAGTACAAGTCTAGCAGGTCATACACTATAGGCATTGCAGGAGAATAAAAGAACATATGTAATGCTCTGAGATTTATCATTGCCGTAAATTATCTAACGCAGGAAGTCTCACATTTGCGTCATAGATGAGGTAATATGGTCATGTGTTTGTTTATGTTAATGACACTCCCACGCCTTGATGGTTGGGTCCACACCACCTATGAAAAGATTGCTGGAATGGTATGTCTCTGGCTACTCATCCTTTGCACAGGGAGTGGGGAGGAGGGGAAGGAAGGAGGAGGGAGGAAGAGTAGAATGACATCACAGGGCTACAAACATAACATGATTCCCATATACAAACAAAAACATAATTACCATATTACCTCATTTCTAACATAAATATAATAGTACTTCCTACATTTTAGATACTTTTTGATGATGATAAATTTGGGGCATTACTCTTGCATTAGTAGAAGAAGAACAGGAGGTCATTGCAAGTCCACCAGATCAAACCCATTTCAGAATAGCTAGGAATGAGGATTAGCATGAGGCGACCCATTCCAAAGGTTCTCTCGTCTTGGAATATTCTCTGCCACCTTCCTTCCTGGCCTCCTGCAGACTTCTTACGTTCTTATGTTCTTATGTTCTTCCTTCCCTCAGCTGCCTAGCCAAGGAATTTCACCACTCAGGTCATTCAGTGAGGCAGGAGAAAGAGAGAGAGTGGATTGCACACGTGAGGGATCTGAGAGTGTGTGTGTACAGTGTTGATGGACTGACCTGAACCTCTGTGTGTGTGTGTGTGTGAGTGTGTGTGTGTGTGTGTATTGGAGGTGTTTCATTGAGATGTTACTTGTTTGTTTACTGCTGGGTTGAATGAAAGTTGTAGCAAGCCAATGCCCGTGTTTCACTTCATCCACCCGTGTCTGTGTGTGTGTGTGAGTGAGTGTGTTCGTCAAAGGTATACATGCATCATACTTCATACATACACTGTAACACATATCCCACAGTCCATTCATACACATCATGTCTAAAGGGGTATTCATTATGTGTGAGGTATTTTGGGGAGGTATTTTTTTTGTGTGTGTTTCCTACTATAGTCTCCATCATCTGTGTTATAACTAGACTCAATAACTCTTTCATCTTTATTCTTCTTTATCTGGCGTCCTTATTCTCCCTTATGGGGTTGGACAGGTTGATAATGTAAACCTTTCTCTTGTAACCTAACCCAACCTTACCCTCCTGTTCTGTGACCTTTCCAAACCCACACTTCTGCCTCATCAAAGACCACCTAACCTCACCTAACCCAACCTTACCCTCCTGTTCTGTGACCTTTCCAAACCCACACTTCTGCCTCATCAAAGACCACCTAACCTCACCTAACCCTCCTGTTCTGTGACCTTTCCAAACCCACACTTCTGCCTCATCAAAGACACCTCACCTAACCCAACCTTACCCTCCTGTTCTGTGACCTTTCCAAACCCACACTTCCTCATCAAAGACCACCTAACCTCACTTAACCCAACCTTACCCTCCTGTTCTGTGACCTTTCCAAACCCACACTTCTGCCTCATCAAAGACCACCTAACCTCACCTAACCCAACCTTACCCTCCTGTTCTGTGACCTTTCCAAACCCACACTTCTGCCTCATCAAAGACCACCTAACCTCACCTAACCCTCCTGTTCTGTGACCTTTCCAAACCCACACTTCTGCCTCATCAAAGACCACCTAACCTCACCTTACCCTCCTGTTCTGTGACCTTTCCAAACCCGCACTTCTGCCTCATCAAAGACCACCTAACCCAACCTTACCCTCCTGTTCTGTGACCTTTCCAAACCCACACTTCTGCCTCATCAAAGACCACCTAACCTCACCTTACCCTCCTGTTCTGTGACCTTTCCAAACCCACACTTCTGCCTCATCAGACCCAACCCTTCATACTGCCCATTCTCTAATAGTCACCCACAACAACCTAACATTATATATATGCGTCATTCCTTACCACCCACTTGTACCATCCACTTTCCTCTCTTCCGTTGTCATAAGTACTTCTACAGCTTATTCATTGTCTTTCCCACTGTCCGTTTTCTAAGTCCGCTTCCACGTCCTGAACACATTATATATATAAGTCATTTCTTGCCACCAGCTTATAACCACTACGTCAGCTTTTTCATTGTCTTTCCCACTGTTCAGCTCTTTAACTATGTCCATTTCCACATCCTAACACATCTATACCTTATTCCCCTTCATCAACTCACACCAACCATTTTCTTTTACGTCATCATCACTACGACAGCTCACTTGTTGCCTCTCACTGCCCATCAACACCCTTACACATCCAACCTCAATCTCCTCCATCAACCTACACCACCATCACCACCGCTCATGCAACACCCAGTCATTCCTTCCATCCCTTCTCACCACATAATCTCGTAACCCCATTTTTTAGGTGTGACCGTAACTCCACAGAAATATTCAATCATTTGTACTGCAGTTTCAAGAATGCATATATACATACATAGTCGGCGTAGCTATATATAAAAAAAACGTGTGTCATAAGGCGAACCCACTGAGATACCGTATATATATATCAGAGAGGATCTTTTACGAGGAGGACTTTTTAGCGAGCACTGAACTTACTAACCCCGAGTAAGGACGTCAGCAGTGGCAGCAGCAGTGAATGTTTATCAATAGCGGTGACAGACGAAGCAGCAGTGAGTATTATTAGTAGTGGCTGTGGCAGTGACGGCGACAATCGGAAAGCAACGCAGTGTGCCAGGCAAGAGGGAATCGCGGCCAGGAGTAAGCCTCAGTGAAGTGTGTGTGTGTGTGTGTGTCTGTGTGCATGTGTGTGTGTGTAGTGGGGGGCGATAAGGGTGTGTGAAGACTCCCCTTTACTCCCATACACTTGACGTCTTTGTAACTCGTAACTGACCGATGTGGAAGTGTAAGACTGAAGAGAGGAGTGACGATGAGGGAAATGGGAATGAGCAGATGACGACAGTGAAAAGATGAGGACTGAGAAGATGAAGACAGTGAAAAGATGAGGACTGAGAAGATGAAGACAGTGAGAAGATGAGGATAATGAGAGAAATATGAGTAAGAAGATAAGGATCACAGTGAGAAGATGAGAACAGTGAGAGAAATGTGAGTAAAAAGATGAGGACAGTGAAAGAAATGTGAGTAAGAAGATAAGGATGACTGAGAAGATGAGGATGATGAGAGAATTGTGAGTAAAAAGATGAGGACAGTGAGAGAAATGTGAGTAAGAAAATAAGGATCACAGTGAGAAGATGAGAACAATGAGAGAAATGTGAGTAAGAAAATAAGGATCACAGTGAGAAGATGAGAACAATGAGAGAAATGTGAGTAAGAAAATAAGGATTTGTGTTAAGGCCCCTTCCTTCCTCTCCTCTACCACAGCATCCTTCTAACTGGGCAGTGTATAAGCTTAACCCCTTCAATCCGTCGACGCTGATATCTTCACCATTAATCCTCTTCTAAACCTCTTAATCTTCTTCTGTTTCCTCTTAATTCTCTTCTACTTGTCTTTTAGAGGAAGTGGAAGAGGATTAAGAGGAATTTAGAGGAGGATTGAAAGGTTTAGAGGAGGATTAATCTTCTTCCATTTCCTCTTAATTCTCTTCTACTCGTCTTTAAGAGGAAGTGGAAGAGGATTAAGAGGAATTTAGAGGAGGATTGAAAGGTTTAGAGGAGGATTAATTCTCTTCCATTTCCTCTTGACCCTCTCCATACTGTAACGCCAATGTCTGTGTCACGGATGGAAAGGGTTGACTTCGAAGAGAGGAAGAGGGAGAAATGACCAAGAGGGATCAAGAGGATTTGTAAAGGCCCCATCCTCTCTACCCCTGACCATCATCGTAACAGCAGTGTACAAGTTAAACGAAAGAGAGGAGAGAGAAACGATTGTGTTCACCTCATCAAGTAGGATTAAAAAGAGGATCAGTGTAAAGGCTTCCTCTCCCGTACTGCTTACCATCCTTGTTACTTTGAGCAGTGAACAGAAAAGATCGTAACAGCAACATACAAGTTAAACAAAATAGAGGAAGAGAGGGAAACGAAGGCTCATTCACCTCATCAAGTAGGATTAAAAAGAGGATCAGTGTAAAGGCTTCCTCTCCTGTACCACTTGCCATCCTTGTTACTTTGAGCAGTGAACAGAAAAGATCGTAACAGCAACACACAAGTTAAACAAAATAGAGGAAGAGAGGGAAACGAAGGCTCATTCACCTCATCAAGTAGGATTAGTAAGAGGATCAGTGTAAAGGCTTCCTCTCCCGTACTGCTTACCATCCTTGTTACTTTGAGCAATGAACAGAAAAGATCGTAACAGCAACATACAAGTTAAACAAAATAGAGGAAGAGAGGGAAACGAAGGCTCATTCACCTCATCAAGTAGGATTATTAAGAGGATCAGTGTAAAGGCTTCCTCTCCCTTACCACATGCCATCCTTGTAACTGAGAGCAACTGTAACTGTTAGAAATCGAGGAAGGGCTAGCACTGGGCCGAGGAAGATTGAGAGGGTCATCGCAAATCCAACTCCAAGAATGGGAGAAGATAGACGATAAAACGAAGGAGAAGAAGAAGAACTGTGAGCAATGCAGGAGAGGAATGGAAAGGAAAGAAACTTGTTCACCTCATCTATTGGAGTAAGGAGTTGAGGAAAAGGAGTGGCAGCTGAGACATTAAGGAAGATTATATAAAGAAAGAGAAGGAAATCAGTGTGAAGGATGTAAGGAAGGATTAGAAAGGAAAATGGATGTTATGATTGGTTAAAGGAAAAATGAAGCTGCAATGAAACACACACACACACACACACACACACACACACACACACACACACACACACACACACACTGACATACATATACTGAGCTAACTATAAGAGAGAAAAAGAAGAGTGAGCGAGAGAGACTGTCTGGCTGGCATCAGTGAAGGCATTTCTTGAGTGTAGTGTCATTGTTACAGTACAAACAAGTGTTCTCCTCAGGGCACACACATGGGCCGACCTGACCTGACCTGACCCTTGCCCTCTCTCCGCCAAGGGGCAAGACTCTGCTCGGTATATCCCAGGTCGCTGCTGCCTCCCCTCCCCTTCTAACACCCCTTCCCCCACCTGCCTGCCGGGGAGACTGTGCAAGGAGAAGCCTTTAGCCTTTATATAACTGACGTATTTCTCCGTGTACGCGTGTGTGTGTGCAAGTGTACCGGCGTGTATGGGCTGAGTGTCGAGCCAGTTTTCCGATTTTATTTATTTTTTTTTTTTTGTCTGTTTTATGCAGTGGACGCGCGCTCACGTTTGTGTGTGTGTTTGTGCATTTTCCGTGTGTCCAGCGCTGCGTTCATGATAATTTCCCGAAGACTAGACGACTAAGGTTCCATTCTCTGATGCTTCCACCTCACCCATCAACTACTAGTATTTCCGAAGGTCAAAAAGAAATCACTCGGGTTCTGATGATTTTTTTTTTTTTTTTTTTGTGGGAGTTCATGGTACAGAAGAAGAGTCAAACTACCACTAGGGTCATTAAGTTATCTATGGAAAGGCTCGAAACTCCTACTAAAGTTGTGTCAGATATGTGGGATTGGGCGGCGAAATGTTTAAGAATGTGACCGATGTGGTGAGGCGATGATGATGAAGAGAGCTCGGTGTTCCCTCATTTATTTTTCAGTTATTTAGGTGATGTAGAGGTGGTGATGTTTATTGCACCTTAAGTTATTATTACTAGTTTAAAGAGGTGAGTGGCTGTATGTGTGTGTGTGCATGAGTGTGTGTGTGTGTGTGTGTGTGTTTATAAATATATATATATCCTATTTCGTTTGTTTTCTGCATAACATTAATTCATTTACGTGTGTGTGTGTGAGTGTGTTCGTACGCATGTTTCCTTTTGTCATTTGAATACGGTGCAAGAAATTATGACGCTAGTGTTTGTTAAGTAACCCTAACAAGAACTGCTACAATTAAAACAACTATGACAACAACAACAACAACAACAACTGCAACATCATCTTTTTAGCTACTTAACAATGGTGTATTTCCTGTATAGACAATTATATACATGGCTTCCATATGTTAACGTAAGGGTGTGTCATGCATGTATTGGTGTGTGTGTGTGTGTGTGTGTGTGTGTGTGTGTGTAGAGGGAAGGGGTAGAGGAAGTGTGGCTTGTGGTGGGTACAGGGCTAAGAGAGAGAGAGAGAGAGAGAGAGAGAGAGAGAATGTAAAGATTATATGTGAGACTTGTTCAAAGATATTCTAGCATTGGTATGGAAAATGTTAATAAAATGTTCCAGTCCAAGTTCATTATTCTACACTTTAAAAGATTTATCAACAGATTTAATCCACTTATTTATTTTCTTTGCATGGGGGATTTGAATGTGTGGAGTTTTCATATGATTCTACACCTCAGGAATTTGCTTAGCTTAAGGAAATGAAAAAAAAAAGATCGTTATATTTATTTATTTTCTTTACACAGAAACTTTGAATATGTGCAGAACCTTCATTTAATTCTATACCTCAGGAACTTGCTTACTTGCTTAATATAAGGAAAACCACACAGTAGAATTTCATATCTTTTTTGGTGATTTTAAAACAATACCATTTGAACTGAACAGGTGTCAGGGTTCATTCAAATATTAATGTACCACAGAAGGGGGAGGTTGGCTTGATGTTGTGTAGTAAATGGGGGTGTGGGATGTTAAATCTAGTGATATATATAACACATCACCACATCATTACAGGGATATAGAATGGTAGGGAAATTCCTGTCTGGCTGTGAGTCATTCAGCTCAAGGTAGTAAAATATTGAATAAAAACTTTGAATAGAAACAGAACATTGAATCTGGGGGGGAGATACTGCAGGTGCTATATGGTGTTTTAAGGGCTGGTAAGAGGAATGTTAATGTTTAACAAAAAACATCCAAGAGGTCCTAATAAAAAATCTCATTTCAAAATTTGGTTCTTCACGTTCTAAGAGAGTGACGATACCTCTCTATACTTGCCTTGCCGCGAAGTTGCGTAAACCTACGCTCGAGTCCCACCGAAACACACTGATTTTTCAAGTCATCGCCGAGTAGCGGAAGATTACCCACATGATGCCCACATGATCTTCAATCAACCTTAACTTCAGCGACCTCGTTCAAGAGGAGCACCGGGGGGTGGGCAGCATGGGCCAAGCAGGAGTGTCGCACATCACGGCAGCCACTATAAATAAAATTCACCTGCGCCGCTAACGGGCTGGGTCGTCCAAGAAGCCCCTCAAAGATCGAGAGCCTATCGGCGCTACAGCATCACATTAAAAAACAAAAGTCTTCCCCCACACTTTCAGACTCTTAGCAATGCCCCTACTTAACTGGAGGGAGGAAAGGGTGAAGCTGAACTCGGCTGAAACTGTATAGTTGACATCCGTGGGCTAAATGCTGGACTCCAGTTAATCTTATAATAAAAGTTTAGTTACATTAGTAGAGAAGATAAAGATATAAGCAGCCTAAGGCCCCCAGAGGCCAGGTGTTTTTCACTCAGGCGCCCCCGCTGATGGGGGCGGCGAGGTCATCTGGCGCCGCCGCCGCCCGTCGATCGGCACCGCGGGCGCGGCGCGGCGCGGCAGCCATGGTCGTGGTGGGGCGGTGCGCATCACCCCCGGAAGCTGCTGCAGCCTGAAGGGTGTCCAGCGCCTGTCGAGGGACATATAGGCGTCCCCTGCTAGCCCTGGTGGTGTCCTGCGAAGTGATCCCAGGCGTGGTAGGCGGCCGTTTTCCTGAAGAAGACTCAGACGAAGCGGATGACCACTGGTCGTGGTGGTGGGGGACGCCCGCCGCCAGGAGGGTGGGCACTGGGCAGTCAACGGTTGACAGTAACAAGTGGGGGCAACTATAGGTGCAGAGTACCTACCTATACTCTTCGTGTGTGTGTGTGTGTGTGGGGGGGGGTAGAGCCGGGAAGCGTGGACACTGGATCGAGGATGAAGTCTTCTGTGGTGTCCTCCTGCGCTCGTCTCGTGAAAATGAAGGTAGTGCGAGTGGGCAAAAGAGAGGGGCAGTTTAGGACGGGGAGGTGTCTTGAGTGATACTTTACTCTTCTCGTGAAAGAGTTCAATCGTAGGCAGGAAGGACAGCCGCCGTTGTTTCGCAGTACGATGGCAAGGGATGTGAACATTTCCACGCTGTCAGAGTCCTCGACACAAGCTTTCCGTTACCGTACAAAGGGAGCATCGAGACACCTCTACAAATTATTCTGGCCTCTGTGTTGGAGCCCTTTTACTACCCAGTGCTCTTTGTTTACAGGAGCAGCGCTATCGGACTTCTTTTTATTTTATTTTTTTCATTCCCTTGAGCTGCTTCCTCTCCAGTAAAAAAATAGGGCATGAACAGACTGTAGTAGTAGTAGTAGTAGTAGTAGTAGTGGTAGTCGGTCGGGAGTTTTGCCTTTGTAACGGCACTCCCTGATATGTCTACTGTCTGGGTCTATTGTTTAACTTTTATACCGTTCCAAACACACCTTGGCCTTGGCCTTATAGACGCCTCCCAGCAGAAGCTTCACTTTGCGGCCTCGTGCGTGTGCTGCGCCTCGTGTCTACCACCAGTACCAGGGCTCCCTCACCATAGCGGCCAGCAGTCATCCGCCTCACCTGTGCCTTCCTCAGTAGACAGACCACGCTTGTGACAGGTTCGCAGGACAACACCAGGGGCGAGTAGACCGTCACAGTCCTTCAACAACGTCACCAGCCTCCAGGATCTGCCAGGGTCACAGCACCATCGGCCAAAACAAGGTGAGTCGCCCTGCTGTTGCCAGTAGATGCTCCACAATGACCTTGGTCCAGAACTCTACCCAATACCCGGTCCATGGACGTGTTGAGTACTGACGGAGCTAGGTCGCAACCCTGCCGTACTGAAGGATTCTAGATTGCAAGGGTCTGTTTTTCCTTTTATTTTCTTTATATTTCGATGATAAACTACAACAAATAACTGCGTCACTGATTAAAAAACAACAACTTGAATCCTTGAGTGAGACAGGGCAGTTCCTTGCCCCACCACTATTCAATGCTTCCATGGGCTGGGCGTTAAGAGGAAAATATATTGTTGGGGCAAAAACTGATAAAGAAGAGAGATTTTGGAGCCTGGAGGGGGCCAGATTGGGAGGGCGGAGGGATGCAAATAGCCAAGGAAAATAAAACTTAACGAAGCTTGTGGCGCACCGAAGGGTTAACTTAAAAAAATAAAAGAAAATAGAATCCAATAGAACCCAGTGTGCTGTGCTTAGCTTTGTAAAGATAAGGATAGCTCTTTTAGTTTTCTTTAGATTAGCATAACTATAAGTCTGTCCAGATTAACTTGGCCAAAATTTGCACCGAGAAGCCCCTCCCCCATACTAGGGAAAACTCTCCTATTCTGTGGTTCTGGGACACATATGACTGGCTGTGCTAAAATAAGTAATCGTAGGCTTGTGAGCGGATGGTGGCGAGTGTTGAGGCCATGCATGTCCTCAAACACTACGGGGATACACACCCACATTTGACTAGGCTTTGATAGAGGTGTGTTAGGGCGATATTGTCAAACGCTTCGTCGCCCAAGTTCACATATTTGACAAGGTCTTCGTAGGAGTTCTGGGCATTTCCAGGAGTAGTTTTATGACCCTGGTGGTAGTTTGACCCTTCCTCTGTACCGTAAACCTAAAGAAACACTCATTAGAACCCGACTGACCCCCTCTTTGACCTTTAGAAATAGCTGATGTGAGAATCTGACCTTACTATTTCCATGGATAGTTTTACGAGTCCGGTAAGGCAGAGAAGAAGGAGGTACACATAAGACTAAAGCAGAAGGAAGCAGGTGGGTGGAGATAAATGAGAGTTAAGATAATAACTATATTAATAACAAAAAGGAAAATAATAATAACGTTAATGATATATTGCCACTCAAGACACCGGTAAGAACTCACTCACGCACTCACTCATACACACTCCATTCCTTTTTTATTTCCTTCCTTCCTTCCGTTCTCCCTTCCTTCCTTCCTTCCTTCCTCCCCTTCCTTCCTTCCTTCCTTCCTTTCTTTCTTTCTTTCTTTCTTTCTTTCTTCCTTCTTCCCTCGCCTCCCTTCCTTCCTTCCTTCCTTCCTTCCTTTCTTTCTTTCTTTCTTCCTTCTTCCCTCGCCTCCCTTCCTTCCTTCCTTCCTTCCTTCCTTTCTTTCTTTCTTCCTTCCTTCCTTCCTTCTTCCCTCCCCTCCCTTCCTTCCTTCCTTCCTTCCTTCCTTCCTTTCTTACTTCTTCCCCTCCCTTTCTTCCTTCCTTCCTTCTTTCCTTCCTTCCTTCCTTCCTCACTCCCTCCTCACTCACACATTCCCTCCCTCTTCCTCTCTCCCTCCTTTCTTTCTTTCTTTCCTTCCTTCTTTCCTTCCTTCCTCACTCCCTCCTCACTCACTCTCACTCACGCACTCTCTCCCTCCCTCCTCCTTCCCGTCTGTAACCTCCAAGCAAGCAAGAAAAAAAAAAAAGAAAAAATACGTAGGAACCTCGACTTCCTTATTACCCTTTGCACTTAAAGTTTCTCGGAAGACGCGTCAGTTTTCCCGTGGCCGCGGTAGGGGCAGGACGTCGCCGCTGCAGGGAGGTACGTAGGGGGCTGCCGTTTGAGCCTGTCTGTGTCCTTGAGCGCGTGCATCCAACTTTGACCCTTCCCTTCAGTAGCAATAAGGGTCATTTCACGTGCTGCGTTTGTCTTGTCTTGCCTTGCGTGGGATGGATCGCTCGCCTCTCTGCAATACACTTCGCCGACACGTGATTCTGACAAGGGGAAGTGTGTGTGTGTGTGTGTGTGTGTGTGTGTGTGTGTGTGTGTGTATGTGTGTGTGTGTGTGTGTGTGTGCGCGAGATCAATGTTTTAGCTGTTTTGTTAAGTTTTGTTTCGTGGCCTCCTTCGTTTTTTTTTCTCCCCTGCGTCGTTGTCTGGTGTTTGTTTGTTAATAATTTATGGTAGTAGTAGTAGTAGTAGTAGTAGTAGTAGTAGTGGTAGTAGTAGTAGTAGTAGTAGTGTTGCGTGAGGTTAGTGAAGTGCGGCAGGTTATGACCGTGGAGTTGTGCAGGTAATTGATGGCGTGCTTCTCTTACTACTACTACTACTACTACTACTACTACTACTACTACTACTACTACCACCATACTCCCTCTTCACACTCGTGCCACCCCTTCATTCTTGCATGCTGTTTATTGAAAGTTATAAGGAGATACGGATCAATAGGCCACAGCTGCATATAGACCGCCCCTTTCATATCATTTATCATGCTTACACCTTTGATTTGAAGTCCCATTATATAATCCCTTGCCCTTCGTGACTTCCTGGCTAAAAGGGCTCGTGTTGGTCATGGGAAGGTTGTTATTAGGTTTTGTTTCTCTACCTTTTGTCCGGCTTTTTAGTGAGGGAGGTAGTGACGGTGCTTTCATCCTGGTTACATCCTTGATTTGACGTCCTACCAATATCTTTCCCTTGGTTACTTAAAGAGATTGGGTTGAGGAATAGGAGGTTGTTAGTAGGTTTTGTTTCTCTTCCTTTTGTCCGGCTTTGTAGTGAGAGAGGTAGTGACGGTGCTTTCATCCTGGTTACATCCTTGATTTGACGTCCTACCAATATCTTTCCCTTGGTGACTTAAAGAGATTGGGTTGAGGAATAGAAGGTTGCTAGTAGGTTTTGTTTCTCTCTTGTCCGGCTTTTTAGTGAGGGAGTTAGCGGTGGGGCTTTCATCCTTGAGACACCTGTGAGTTTAGTTCCTGTCCTTTCCTTTCCCTTGGTGATTCATGGGCTAGAATTGCTCGTGTTGGTGAATTTAAGGTTATTAGTTTTAGTCTCGTTAGTTAGGTAGCGGTGGTGCTCTCATCCTTGTGACAGCTTTTCTTTGAGTTCCTTTCACTCCCCTTCCCTTGGTCGCTCCCTGGCTGCAAGATTATGAGCTGGGAAATGGAAAGATCTTACGAAATTGTGCCTTTCCTTTTGTTTCCTTGCACCTCCCTTCCCTTGGTCACTCCCTGGCTGCAAGATTATGAGCTGGGAAATGGAAAGATCTTTTCTCTTGGTCACTCCCTGGCTGCAAGATTATGAGCTGGGAAATGGAAAGATCTTACTATTTTGTGCCTCAACCTTTTTTCCGGCATTTTAGTAAGGTACACAGTGGTTCTTATTTCGTCCTTGTAATGCCTTTAACTTACGTTCCTATCAATTCTTTTAATGACTTGGGTAAAAGTGTTGGTGACAAAAAAATCTCTTGTATTTGCCCCTCGAGCTTCCGTCCAACTTTTTAATGGGAGAGGATGTGGTGGTGAAGTTTCTAGGTGACTCGATTTCAACCCCATTAGATGCGTTTTGTCTGATGACCCCGTGGCTGCAAGTGGTCGTGAGGGTGAACGAAAGATTGTTACTATTATAGCTGCGTCTTTAGCAAATGCGTCCAGCTTTCTAATGAGAGAGGAGAAAGAAGCAGTGGGGTCTCTCAGGGCATATAAGTTTGGATATGGGTTCCTTCTTTGTCTAGTCTTTAGAAGAGAAATAGTGGTCTTCAGGGGATATATCAAGCTACAGGTCCCTTCTCTATATAGTCCTAAAGAGAGAAATAGTGGTCTTCAGGGCATATAAGTTAGGCTGTATAGGTCCCCTCGCTGTCTGTACCTGTGATAAAGTATTCTGTTCCTACTACTACTACTACTACTACTACTACTTCTACTACTACCTTCACCATTTCCCTCTCGATAGTCGCATTTATTTACACTCCTGCCATTATCACTTTTTCATCCGCTTGTATCACGTCCATCACCACCCAGGTCACCCATTCAACCCTTCACCCGTTTTCTCTTACTCCTCGAAATAGCCACCCATTCAACCTCACGTCACTGTCCCTTTTTTATCGGCTAATATCACCGTCATCACTGTCATTATTGCCCCCTCACTGTCCTTCCCGTTCTCTTCTACCCTTCGATAGTCTACTACTTACTACTACTACTGCGTTAGAGAGAGGGAATCACGGGTAGGATAAGTCGGGGCGTAGGTAGCGGCGTTGCATCATTAAGGGAGGTAGCGTGTCGGGGGCAGAAAAACAGGCGCCCGGCAGAAGTGTAGCCACGTGTCACAAAGAGAGCCTCGTCTTTTATTCATGGAGGAGCAGGAGGGCAAGGAGGAGGAGGAGGGGGAGGAGGAGGGGAAGGGGGAAGGAGGATGTGGAATGGAAAGAGTTGTCCTCCTCCTCCTCCTCCTCCTCCTCGTCCTCCTCTTTCTCCTTCTCGTCCTCTTCCTTTTCTTGTTTATTTTCCTCCTCACTTTCTCTCTTTTCCTCCTCCTCCTCCTCCTTCTCTTCCTTTTCTTGTTTATTCTCCTCTCTCATCTTTTTTCTCCTTCTCCTCCTCCTCCTCCTCTTTCTCCTCGTCCTCTTCTTGTTCCTCCTCCTCCCCCTCTTCTTCCCTATCTTCCTCTCTTCTTTATTTTTTTCTACTTCCTGTTCTTTTTCTTGTTTTGTTTTGTTTCGTTGTTATTTTTGTTGATGGTGGTGGTGGTGGTGGTGGTTGAGTTGACGGTGATGGTGGTGGTGTTTGTGGTCTTATGCGCCGTCATCATCATCATCATCATCATCATCATTTTGCTATTCCTCTTTCCCATTCCTTCAACTTTTTCTCTCCTCCTCCTCCTCCTCCTCCTCCTCCTGTGTGTGTGTGTGTGTGTGTGTGAGCGCGCGGAGAAATATGAAAAAAACCCCGCAATCATGAATATTGTAAATAGTTAAAACGACATCTCGAAAATGAGGTAGATATTTTTACTCTCTCTCTCTCTCTCTCTCTCTCTCTCTCTCTCTCTCTCTCTCTCTCTCTCTCGCCGAAGGAAAAGAGGAGAAAGAAAACGGAACGCGGGGAAACAAGGGAAGGCTTCGCTAATCTGGGTTTTCCGTGACGAAAGTAAACAATTCCTTTAGCCCGTCCTGGTTATGGCCGGGTCACACGCACGCACACACACACACACACACACACACACACACACACACACACACACACACACACACACACACACCGGATACCCGTTTTTTTGTGTGTGCGTGCGTGTGTGTCCTTGATTCAGTAATTATGTCCATATAAATGTAGATTAAGATACAGGCGTTCTCTCTCTCTCTCTCTCTCTCTCTCTCTCTCTCTCTCCGGTTTCTGTCCAGGGTCTGATTGCCATGTTGGGGAGATAAATGTGTGTTCGTGTGCGTGTGTGTGTGTGTGTGTGTGTGTGTGTGTGTCGCCCATAAGAGACAGAGGACCTTCAGGTAACCACGAAAGAGACGTTTTAAACTGTGTTACGCCGTGGATGATAAATGATTCTCTCTCTCTCTCTCTCTCTCTCTCTCCGTGTGTCTCGCTCACTGCAGGTCCTCGCTAGTGTATCACCTCTCCCATCTCCCTCCCCCTCTTCCTCCCCTGCATCCCTCTCCCTCCCAACCCCTCCCCGGCTTTCCAAACACCCCTTGGGCACCACCGGGACCCCCATGGTGGCCCGCGTCCCCTGGGTTTGGCTTCAGCAGGGGCGAGGGTGCACGTGAAACACTCTGGAAGGGACAGAGGTTATGGAAATATTAGCTAGACGTCCCCCGATCTCGCCTGTAGTACGGTGGCGAAGCGCTCTGGAGTTGCCACCTCTCGCCTCCTGAACACCCTCCCTTCAACCCTTCATTTCACCCTATTTCCCTACAATCCCCCGCCTTCCGTGGACTCGGAGTCATAGTTTAATGCTCAAGGTATCATTTCCGGGTAGTTAGATGCACTGGAAAGGGGTATTTGGGTGCGTTTTGGGGGTTTAATGAAGAGGTGTGCAGCGGCGGCGTGAGTTGTGGAAGTGTGTGTGTGGGAGAGTCGGTGTGTGGCAACGGGGGAGGCTGAGGGAAGAAGGACGGCTGGACATATCGACTCATTCAACTTGGTACAGGAGGGAGAGGCGGCCGCCCTTGCTCCGCGCTGCGCCTATACTGTGGACTGGCGGGGGACTAGTTAAGGACACGTACGCCACCACAGGGATACACGGCCCCCGGGGAAGTGTGTGAAAAAGCCCCCCGAGTGATTCCTGTGACCATTGACTCCCTCTCTCTCTCTCCCTCCTCCCTCCGTCCCTCCCCGCCTGTGCGCTCTCCCTCCTCCTCCAAGTCCCTCCCTCCTCCTCTCCCTCCATCTCTCTACCTCCTCCTCTCTCCCACCCACCCTCTCTCTCTCTCTCTCTCTCTCTCTTCGTTATGGCGGATACGTTCAAAGTTGGTTAGTTCGTAATTTTCCTCATTTTTTTCCTTTTTTTTCTTCTTTAATCGTTTTTTTCTAGGTTCGTTTTTTTTTCCTGTTTTTCATTTGTTTTTTTCTCTGGTTTAATTTTGGTTCCTCTTTTTTCCCCGTTTTTTCTCTGTTATCTGTTTTTATCTCCTCCTCCTCCTCCATTATTCCTCCATGTTATTTTTGTTATCCTCTCCCTCCTCCTCCTCCTCTTCCTCCTCCATCTCCTTCCTTCGTTAAAAGCTGTTATTTGTTATCGCTGTTATCGTTGACGTTATCTTGTTTCCTTCTTGTTCCTGTTCTCTTCCCCGTGTGTTAATTCTGTCTGGGGTGGTTGTTATTTTTGTTGTTCTCCACTTCTGTGACGGGCAGTAAGTGTGGTGTGAGGAGAAACCGATCACCTACCACAACAACCACTACTACCACTACTGCAACTACTACTACCACGGCTGCTGCCACTGCTGCCACCATCTCCACCTGCTTCTGCTTCTACTGCAACGCTAACACCAGGATCGTCGTCATCATCAGCGCAAGACCTCTGCTAGACTCGAAATAACTACTACTACTACTACTACTACTACTACTACTACTACTACTGCAGCGATTCGATATCCGTGTGTTGGGTAATTAAATAAGTGTCTGCTACCACTGTTACCACCTCCACTGCCACTGCCACCACCTCCACCTCCACCTTCCCCGTCATCACCTCCACCTCCACCAGCACCTCCACCAAGACCTCAAACTACAACAACTACAACAACTACAATAGCAAGGAAGGTATGTGAAGTCTGTGTTGTGTATTGTAGAATTGTTATTGTTGTTATTGTTATTATTGTTATTATTATTATTATTATTATTATTATTATTATTATTATTATTATTATTATTACTGCTATTGTTACTACTACTACTACTACTACTACTGCTACTACTACTACTACTGTTACTACTATTATACCATCACCTCCACCACCACCACCACTACTACTACTACTACTACTACCACTACTACTACTACTACTACTACTACTACTACTACCACCACTATCACTACCACCACAACTATCCTTTTATCTTTTCCTTCGCTTCGGGGTGTTGAAAGACGCCCCCAAAATTATATAATGAAAAAAAAAGACTAATTGGGTTACGAGCTTGTTCTCTAAAAGGGCCGCGCGAGGGGGTATGTCAGGGCGGGTCTCTGTGATGTGGCTAATTCGGCCCTTTAGTCTCGTCTCGGGCTTTTTTTTTTCTTTTTTTATCCTCTGGGCCCCGCGAAATAAGTTAAAACAGCAGCCTGGGGAGTGTGTGTGTTTCAGCGGGGTTTTGTTTGTTTTGCTTGTGGGAGTTGGTTGGTTGTATGGTTGTTTTTATGTGTGGTAGTTGTGGTAGTTGTAGTAGTAGTTGTTGTAGTTGTCGTTGTTGAAATAGAAGTAGTATTAACAACATTATATAATAGCATAACTACTACTACTACTACTACTACTACTACTACTACTACTACTACTACTACTACTACTACTACTACTACTACTACTACTACTACTACTACTACTACTACTACTACTACTACTACTACTTCAACAACTACAACAAAACCAATAGAAAACAGCATCATAATCTATCATTTCTACTACTACTACTACTACTACTACTACTACTACTACTACTACTACTATACCTTTCCCAACTCCTGTCTTTATATACACTTAAAAATATCCAAGCTTAAACAGACTAGGTAGGTAGGGAGAGAGAAAGTGAAAGAGGTAGATAGAGGTAGATGTAGGCAGATAGACAGTAGTTAGGTAGGTAGATTGTAGGAATATCGCATTTCTTCCCTAATTCCTACATTTACGAGGTGCTCCAAATGCTGGCGTACTCTATAAATGCCTCATAAATGTCCGCGTAACGAGCTCGCTAGGTATGGTAGTATGTGTGGGTGTGTGGGAGTCCTATAGTCAAGGTCTTGGGAAGTCTTTACCTCTGCGATACCTCAACTACAGGGGCGGTATTGACTGACCCTTCCGCCTTTACATCATCTATTTCCAAAGGCCGAAAAGGAGATCAATCGGGCTCTAATGGGTTTTCTTTTAGGCTCGAGGCACAGAAGAAGGGTCAGACTACCACCAGGGTCATTCAACTACCCCTGGAAATGCTCAGAACTCGTATGAAAGCCTTGTCAATTATGTGTGTGCTTGGGGGTCGGGAGGTTGAAAAATGACCCCTTGTCTTTTATGAATTTGGTTCCTCTAATTCCAAAGGTTAAAAAGGAGATGAATCGGGTTCTAATGGGTTTTCTTTAAGGCTCGTGACACAGAAGAAGGGTCAGACTACCACCAGGGTCATTCAACTACCCCTGGAAATGCTCAGAACTCGTATGAAAGCCTTGTCAATTATGTGTGTGCTTGGGGGTCGGAAGGTTGAAAAATGACCCCTTGTCTTTTATGAATTTGGTTATGTTATGTTAGTGACGGGAAAATATAACCATCTTTTTCTGTACGATATTTAAACTGCGCTGTCCTTAAAAATACAAGCTTCGTGAATGTTTGGATAATGACATTGAAGAGAAGGCTATTTGTGGTCCCAGGCTACGACATGCTATAAATTTCTACACATATATGGACACCTAAACCCTGCTCTCTCTTATTTTCTGACACATGAACTACTCTCTCCTTTAAATATGTGCTTTGTTAATGTTTAAATAATGGCTTTGAAGAGTACGGTATTTGAGGTCCATAGGTACAGCGTTCTAACCATGAATTTCTACACATATATGGACACCTAAACCCTGCTCTCTCTTATTTTCTGACACATGAACTATTCTCTCCTTTAAGAATATGTTTTGCTAACGTTTGAATAATGGCTTTGAAGAGTACGGTATTTGAGGTCCATAGGTACAGCGTTCTAACCATGAATTTCTACACATATATGGACACCTAAACCCTGCTCTCTCTTATTTTCTGACACATGAACTATTCTCTCCTTTAATAATATGTTTTGCTAACGTTTGAATAATGGCTTTGAAGAGTACGGTATTTGAGGTCCATAGGTACAGCGTTCCAACCATGAATTTCTACACATATACGATACCTAAACCTTGCTCTATTCTTTGTGCTACCTTTAAAAATAACCTTTGTAATATTTGAATGACTTCGAAGATTACTAGGCTATTTGTGGTTCCAGGCTACGATATTCTTTAAATTTCTACACATATACGATACCTAAACCTTGCGCTATTCTTTGTGCTACCTTTAAAAATAACCTTTGTAGTGTTTGAATAATAACTTTGAAGATTACTAGGCTATTTGTGGTTCCAGGCTACGATGTTCTTTAAATTTCTACACATACGATACCTAAACCTTGCTCTATTCTTTCTCGTACTACTTTTAAAAATAACCTTTGTAATGTTTGATTAATAACCTTGAAGAGTATTACGCTATTTGTGGTTCTAGACTACGACATTTTATTTATTTCTACATTCATATAATTCTCTAACTTTGCTCTTTTCTTTCTCGTACTACTTTTAAAAATAACCTTTGTAGTGTTTGAATGATAACCTTGAAGAGTATTACGCTATTTGTGGTTCTA
>NC_066569.1:8901589-8904089 GCF_024679095.1 Eriocheir sinensis | reverse complement strand
GACTGGTGGGAAGGAAATAGTGGGTGGTGTTTGTTTTTGTTTTCCTTGTTTGTTTGTTTTTGTGTTGCTGTTTATAAGATGTTTGTTTTGGGGGGACTGAGTTATATAGTTGTTTTCTTTCTTTTTTGTTTATTTTCTTGTGTTTTGTATGTGTGATTGTATGTGTTTGTCTTGTTTTGTATATATATCATTTTTGTATATGTTTTTTTTTTGTTTGTTTTGTATGATTCGTTTCACTCTCCTCGTTCTACTTTTCTTCCTCCTCCTCCTCCTCCTCCTCCTCCTCTTTTTTTGTAGAAGGAGGAACAGGAGGAAAAGGAAGATGGGAAACCGTGAAGGAAGAGGAGGAGGAGGAGGAGGAGGAGGAGATACTGATGAGGAAGAGGAGGAAGATTACAGAAGAAAAGGAAGAAAAAAGAGGAAGAAAAGGAAAAAGAGGAGTTATAGAAGGAGGAAAATGAGGAAAAGGAGGAAAATGGGAAACCGTGAAGGAAAAGGAGGAGGAGGAGGAGGAGGAAGAGGAAGATTAAAGAAGAAAAAGAAGAAAACAGAGGAAGAAAAGGAAAATGAGAAGTTATAGAAAGAGGAAAAGAAGGAGGAAAAGAAAAATGGGGAAACGTGAATAAGCTGCATATAGGCCTACCCATAACTGCCTCTCCCTAGCCTAACAATTTCCCTTCCTAATCTTTTCTTCTTTTTATCCCTTATTTTGTTTGTCAAGAGTTTCCAAGTGTAATAAATGTTTCTAGTTTAATTATTCCCCTCTCAAAACTTTCCTTCATGTCTGTTTCTCTGTCTGTCTGTCTGTCTGTCTGTCTGTCTGTCTGTGCAGGTGTGATACGAACTTCTTAATTAGTGGAGAGGGGGACGAGAGATGTGAGTTTACCTGTGTGTTCCTCTTCCTCCTCCTCTTCTTCCTCTTCCTCATCTTCTTCTTCCTCCTCGTCTTCCTTCTTCTTCCTTCTCCTTGTTTTCATTTCCTCCTCCTTGATCTACTTTTCTTCTCTATGTCTACTTTTCTTCTTCCTCCTCCTCCTCTTCTTCTTCTTCCTTCTTCCTTCACCTCCTCCTCCTCCTCCGCTTCATTTCCTCCTCCTTCTCCATCTACTTATCCTCTCTTCGGTCTGTTTTTCTTCTTCCTCCTCCTCTTCTTCTTCTTCTTCTTCTTCTTCCTCCTCTTCGTCTTCTTCCTTCACCTCCTCCTCCTCCTCTTCCTTGTTTTCATTTCCTCCTCCTCCTCCATCTACTTTTCCTCTCTTCGGTCTGTTTTTCTTCTTCCTCCTCCTCCTCTTCTTCTTCTTCCTCCTCCTCGTCTTCTTCCTTCACCTTCTCTTCCTCCTCCTCCTTCTCTTCATTTCCTCTTCCTCCCTCTCTTTCCTCTTTTCATTTCCCCCTCCTCGTTCTACTTTTCTTCCTCCTCCTCCTCCTCCTCCTCCTCCTCCTCTTCTACAGCCTTTTCTCTTTCCTTATTTATTTCATCTTTTTTTTTTCTCTTTTCATAATTTTTTGTTTGCTTATTCTTTTTTTCATTGTTGTGGATATCATGTTGTTGTTGTTGTTGTTGTTGTTGTTGTTGTTGTTGTTGTTGTTGTTGTTGTTGATATTAATAACTTTTTTTTTTTTTACTCCTTCCAGAATATCAAGTGTGTGGATACCAGACTAACTACCACCACAACCACAATCACCACCACCACCACCACCACCACCACCACTAGTACCTCCACCACCACCACCACCACCACCATTTTACCACCACCTCTACCACTACCACTGCCACCACCACCACCACCACCATCACTACCACTACTACTACTACTACCACTACTACCAAAGCCTCTCATTGCCAGATCTCACTACAATACTTAAGTGAGATGACGTTAAGTAGATTGTAGATTAAACCTCCTCCTCCTCCTCTTCCTCCTCCTCCTCCTCCTTCTCCTCCTCCTCCTCCTCCCTTTGTAGATATGCCCCAAAAAAGCTGAAATATAAAACAGAGAGAGAGAGAGAGAGAGAGAGAGAGAGAGAGAGAGAGAGAGAGAGAGAGAGATGGCAGAGAAGTAGATAAAAGGTGGTTGGTTGTTAGGACTAAAACACACACACACACACACACACACACACACACACACACACACACACACACACACCATGGCTGTTGCTGCAAATGCAAATCACAACCACCACCACCACCACCACCACCGCCAACCACCTCCACCACCACCACCAGCACCTCCACTTCTCCAGCACCTCCTCCTCCTCCTCCTCCTCGTCTGCACCTTCCCGCCACGCCCAGGTAAGTCATTGCACAGGTAACATTTTTTTTATTTATGTATATCATCTATTTATTTCTTGCTTTTCACTTTCAATGCCAAAAAAAACCTTAAATGCTGAAAAATAGTGTGAAAAGTTTAAGAAATTTATTGGGTTGTGAAGGAAAGTTGGGGATGTCTTCTAGGTAGGGGAAAAAGTTGAAGGGAAAAAGAAAAGAGGGATTTATCACCTA
>NC_066569.1:8884089-8891589 GCF_024679095.1 Eriocheir sinensis | reverse complement strand
TATTTAATTTATTTTTCATTGCATGTTTCAAGAGATTAAAAAATGTAATATTGACATTTATTTGACTACTACTACTACTACTACTACTACTACTACTACTACTACTACTACTACTACTACTACTACTACTACTACTACTACTACCACCACTACTACTACTACTACTACTACTACTACTACTACTACTACTACTACTTCCTTTAGTCTTCTTGTTTTTTCTTTTTTTTAATCCTCCTCTTCCTTACACACTATGTTTGTTGTTGTTGTTGTTTTTCTTCTTGTTTTCTTTTTTTTCTTGTTCTTATTCTTCTTGTTTTTGTTCTTTTTTTCTGCTTCTTCTTTTCCTCCTGCTTCTTTTCCTCCTCCTCCTTCTTCTTCTTCTTCTTCTTCTTCTTATCGTCTTTCTCTTCATCATCATCATCATCATCATCATCTTTTTGTTTTCCCTTCTCCTCCTCCTCCTCCTCCTCCTCCCCCTCCTCCTCCTCCTCTTCTTCTTCTTCTTTTCGTCTTTCTCTTCATCATCATCATCATCATCATTTTGTTTTCCCTCCTCCATATCCTCCTCCTCCTCTACCTCCTCCTCCTCCTCCTCCTCCTCCTGGCTCGGGTTCGCGTGAGAGGGAGTCGAACCCGCGGTGATTCATGAAGCCGTTTCGTGAGGCCTCGAAATGGCTATTGACTCGAAACACCAGACGGACGGACCGGGAGAGAGAGAGAGAGAGAGAGAGAGAGAGAGAGAGAGAGAGAGAGAGAGATTATCTTCCTTATCAATGTCTCTGTGTTCTCCCTTTTTTCGTCTCTCCCTCCTTACTTTCTCTCCCTTTACTTCCTCCCTTTCCTTCCTTCCCTCTCATTCTCTTCCCTCCCTCCCTCTCTTCTTTTTTGCCTCCTTTCTCTTCCTCCTTTTCTGTCTGTCATCTCCCTGTGTCCTTTCTTTCTCCCTTCCTCCCTTTTCATCTTTTAATTTCTCTCTTCCTCCCTTCCTTCCTTCCTCCCTTCCTTTCTTCCTCCCTTTTTCGTCTCTTCTCTTCATCTCCTCCACTCTTCTTCCTCTTTTTCTCTAATCTCCCTACCATCCCTCCCTTTCTCTCCCTTCCTTTCCCTTTCCTTCCTCTCCCTTTCCTCTTCTCTTCCTCCTCTCCCTTCTTTCTTTTCCCTTTCCTTCTCTTCCTTCCCCTCCCTCACTTTTTCCTCCTCTTGTCTTCCCTTTCATTTCATTTTCTTCCCCTTTTCTTCCCCTCTTCCTCCCATTCCTTCCCTAATCTCCCTTCCTTCCTTTCTTCCTTCCACCCTTCGTTTAATTCCTTTTATTGTTTTTTTTCTTATCTCCCTTTCTCTCATTTCTCTTCCTCCCTTCTCTTTTATTTTTCTCCCTTCCTTTCCCTTCCTTTCCATCTCCTTCCCTTCCCTTCTTTCCTTCCTCCTTTCTCTTCTTTCTTTTCCTTCTCTTCTCCTTCCCTTCCCTTCCCCTCCTTTCTCTTCCTTTCCCCTCCCTTCCTTTCCCTTCCCTTCCCTTCCCTTCCCTTCCCTACTCTTCCCTTCTACCCTTCCTCCTTTCTCTTCCTTCTCTTCTCCCTCCCTTTCCATCCCTTCTCTTCCCTTCCCTTCCCCTCCCTTTTTCCCTTCCTCCTTTCTCTTCCTTCCCTTCCCTTCCCTTCCCTTCCCTTCCCTTCCCTTCCCTTCCCTTCCCCTCCCTTCTCATCCCTTCCCTTCCCTTCTACCCTTTCTCCTTTCTCTCCTTTCCCTTCCCTTCCCTTCCCCTCCCATCCCTTCCCTTCCCTTCCTCGGCCGCCCCTTCAAAGAGAGAAAGGAAGGTCTGACCACCGATCTGGCAACACTGTGGAGTAGCGCGCAAGTTGGCGGGAGGAAAATATTCGCGCCGGCTCCATTTTTCCTCCTTCGCCTCTTCATTAACTCTCTAAAGCAGTAATTGTCTTCATCCAGGGGGGAAGGGGAGATAATTAGCCCCCCCTCGCCCCCTCCACGCCCCCCTCTCGGTCATTTGCGCCCCCCGACCCCCCCTTCCTCGTTTAAGATGAATAAGGGTTCCTATGGGAGTCGCGAAATTATGTTCCTCGCTAAATTTGATATCGCTTCCCTTTGCTCTTTCTCGTACACACATACACACACGCTCTCTCTCTCTCTCTCTCTCTCTCTCTCTCTCTCTCTCTCTCTCTCTCTCTCTCTCTCTCTCTCTCTCTCTACCGAAAATAGTATAGTGTGTTTCCTAGCGTCAAGTCAGCTGTTTATGTTTGTGTGTTTGTTTGTGTGTTTGTTTTTAGTAGTAGTAGTAGTAGTAGTAGTAGTAGTAGTAGTAGTAGTAGTTGTTGTTGGTGAAAAAGTTGAAGGTATTGTAATTTTTCACCTCAACAACAACAACAACTACTACTACTACTACTACTACTACTACTACTACTACTTCCTCCTCCTCCATTGCATTTACTTCCTCCATTATCCGCCTACACACACACACACACACACACACACACACACACACACACACACACATTCTCTCGTGACAAAAGCAAATTCTGGAGCGAAAAAGAATATTAGAGAGAGAGAGAGAGAGAGAGAATGATTTGACGTCGTTTAAGTTTCATTTTAAGCTTTGTCTGTCTGTCTGTCTGTCTGTCTTCCTGTCTGTCTCTCTGTTTGTCTGTCTGTCTGTCTGTCTACCTATTATCTTCCCCTTTCCCTGTCTACCTATTCACATCTCTCCACCTATCTTCGTTTTCTTCTCTACAATTTCTCTTCCCTTCTTCATCATATAACTAAACTCTTCCTTCTTTATCCACAAACGTATCTATCATTTTCTTCGTTCCAGTCTTCCTGTCTATCTATCTAACTATCTATTTATCTATCATTTTCCTGTCCTATCATCATTCTATCTGTCTATCCATCTTCATTCCTGCCTCTTCATCTATCTATCTGCATCATCTTCACCCATATTCTATCTATCTACCATTATCCTCTCTTCCTATCTTCTTCCCCTTTCTATCTACCTGCCCATCTTCTTCCCTGTTTTTCTTTTCATCTTCCCTCCATCTATCATCTTTCCCTCTCTTTCTATCCATCTCTCCATAGTCAGTTATCTTCCTTTCCTCTCCTTTCATCTTCCTAATGTCTGCCTATCTTCTTCCCTGTTTCTCTTTGCATCTTTTCTCCATCTATCATCTTTCCTAACTTTCTATCTATCTCTCCACCGTCAATTATCTTCCTTCCCTTTCATCTTCTTTTATCTTCCTATCTTCTTCTTTGTTCCTCTTTTCGTGTTCCTATCCATTCTTCCTGTCTCTATCTTCTTCTCTATCTTTCCTTTCCTCTTCTTCCTGTCTACCTATCTTCATTGTCCCTCTTTTTGTGTTACTGTCCATTCTTTCTGTCTATCTTCTTCTCTATCTTTCCTTTCATCTTCTTTTATCTACCTATCTTCTTCTTTGTACCTCTTTTCGTGTTACTGTTCATTCTTCCTGTCTATCTTCTCTATCTTTCCTTTCATCTTTTTTTATCTACCTATCTTCTTCTTTGTACCTCTTTTCGTGTTCCTGTCTATTCTTCCTGTCTATCTTCTCTTATCTGTCTGTCTATCTATTCTCCTTATCTTCTTTTCATCTGTTATCTCTATTATCATCATTTCATTTTATCATCAAATTTATCACATTTTAAGTAATTCCTCTTCTTCCTTATTTAATGTTTTGTTCCTTTCGTTATTCCTTTCTCCTTTCTTTCCTCCCTTCTTTTCACTCTCATCTTCTTCCTCTATTTCCTTCTCTTTTCCTCTGTTCTGCTTTTTCCTATTCCTTTGCATCATTTCCCATGTCTTTTCATGTTCCTATCTATCTTTTTTTTGTCTCCTTTCTCCTCTATGTATCTATTCTCCTCTTATCTATCCATCTATCCTCTTCATCACTCTCCCCCTCTTCATCACACACACACACACACACACACACACACACACGCCTATCTATGTACAAACTTCCTCCTTTTTTTCTTCCTTTAAACAGAAGATTCGTGTTTTATCAATTCATCTGTTTGTCCATAGATGGCGCCTCTCTCTCTCTCTCTCTCTCTCTCTCTCTCTCTCTCTCTCTCTCTCTCTCTCTCTCTCTCTCTCTCTCTCTCTCTCTCTCTCTCTCTCTCTCTCTCTCTCTCTCTCTCTCTCTCTCTCTCTCTCTCTCTCTCTCTCTCTCTCTCTCTCTCTCTCTCTCTCTCTCTCTCTCTCTCTCTCTCTCTCTCTCTCTCTCTCTCTCTCTCTCTCTCTCTCTCTCACTAATCTCCTCCTCTTCTTCCCTCCCAAACTAACTAATTCCTCTTTCTCTCACACAAACCTCCTCTTCTTCCTCCTCCTCCTCTTCCCTCCCACACTAACCTAACCTAACCTAACCCTCGCCTTCCTTTTCTTCCTCCTCCTCCTCCTCTTCTCTCCCACACTAACCAACTCCCTTTTCTCTCTCTCACACTAACCTCCTCATCCTCCTCCTCCTCTTCCCTCCCAATTTCTCTTCCCCCACACTAATCCTCCTCCTCCTCCTCTTCCCTCCCCCAGGTGAATGTCGCGTGGGGGTGCAGGAGGGGCCGCAGTTCGTCGTAGAGCCCCCGTCCACCCTCTCCTTCCTCAACACCACCGGCGCCGCCCTCCACTGCGCCGCCCATGGGAACCCGCCGCCCACGGTAAGTATGGGGGGGTGGGGGGTGGGGGACGACTTCGTGTATTGTGTGGTTAGCCTTCTTTCCTTTATTAGTGCTTTGTGGTTCTCTATATTCTTTTTTTTTTTCATTTTTCATTCCTACTTTTTTCTTCATTTTCTTTTCCTTCCCTTGTTTTCCTCCACTTCTTTCTCTCCTTTCTCTTTCTTTATCTATTTCTCCCATTCTTTCCTCCTTGATGCTTTTTCTTCTTACTTTCTTAATCTTTTCATCTTTTCTTTCCTTTCTTCCTTCCTCCCTTCTTCCTTCTATTCTTTATTCTAGTTTTCTTTCTCTCATTTCTGCTTCTCTGCTTGATGCTAATATATTTAATTGCTACCATTTTAAGGATTTTTTTATCCTTTCTACTACTACTACTACTACTACTACTACTACTACTACTATGACTAACCGTATGAGTAAATGAAATACAGTACCCTAACACCGTAGACTTTACCATTACCCTTCAAAAATAAGTGAAGTCTGGTAGTCCTTCACCGTAGACTTTTACAATCTCACCCGCCCCATTGCCATCCCATAAACTCTACACCCTACGCATACCAGACCCAACGTAACCTTACCCTAACCTTACCTTAACACCAATTGACTCTATTTTACAACCCCATAATCCCTTCATCCCACTGTTAACCCATCACCAGAAACTGTTGAGCCCTTCACTCGTAACCCAAGAGTAAGTGAAATCAGGCAGCCCTTCACCGTAGACTTTTGTAATCTCTCCACCTTACCGTAACTTCATCTATAGACCAAGTATCGCTCTTTTACGACCCCTTAACCTAACCTAACCATTACCCTGTCTTCCTAGGTGTCAATGGTGGTAAGCTGACCTAACTTATCTTACTTTAACCTAACCTAAACCCCCTTCACCCTTTCACAACCCCTCAACTTAACCTAACCTAACCTAACTTGCCTTCCCATAACTTCTCACCCCACGCAGCTAACCCCACCCAAATAACCTTACCTTAACCTTACCTAAACCCCCTTCACCCTTTCACAACCCCTCAACTTAACCTAACCTAACCTAACTTGCCTTCCCATAACTTCTCACCCCACGCAGCTAACCCCACCCAAATAACCTTACCTTAACCTTACCTAAACACCCCTTCACACTATTCTTCATCCTTTCTCAACCCCCTAACATCTCATCCCTAACGTTACCTTACCTAAACACCCCAGGACACCCTTCTACAACCCCTTAACCCCTTCAAGTACCGCCTTTTTGCAACCCCTTAACCTAACCTAACCTAACCCTTCCCCCTTCTTCCCTAGGTGTCATGGGTAGTGGGGGAGTCGGGTCTGCAGGCGGCGGGGACGGTGGTTGGGGTGCGCGAGGCCTTCCACAACGGGACCCTCATCTTCCTGCCGTTCAGCCCGCGCGCCTACCGTCAGGACGTCCACGCCTCCACCTACCGCTGCCTCGCCTCCAGCAGCGTCGGAAGGATCGTATCGCGCACCGTGACTGTCCGGGCAGGTGGGTAGGGGGGGAAGGGGGTGTAGGTGTGGGTAGGTGGGTGGGAAGTGAGAGTGGCTGTGGATAGGTGGTTGGGAAATGGATGTGGAGGAGGAAGGGGGAGTGGATGTGGATAGGTGGGTAGGAAGGCGATGTAGAGGGGAGCTGTGGAGTAAAGGAATAGATGAGTTAGTGTGTTAGTTGGTTAGTGTGTGTGTGTGTGTGTGTGTGTGTGTGTGTGTGTGTGTGTGTATACCTGTCCGTACACTAACACGTACACTCCTACACCCCCCCCCCCTCCAGTCGTGCGCCAGGACTACGAGGTTCAGGTGTATGACGAGTACGTAATTAGCGGAAACACAGCCGTTCTCAGGTAAGCTCCCTCTCTCCCTCTCCTCCCTCCTTCCCCCCTCTCTTCACCTGTCTTATCTCCCCTCCTCTCTCTCCCTCTCTTCCCTCCTTAGGTAAGCTCCCCACTCTCCTCCCTCCTTCCCCCCTCTCTACCTGTCTTTTCTCCCTTCCTCTCTCTCCCTCTCTCCCCTCCTCTTTCTCCCTCTCTCCCCTCCTCTTTCACCCCCTCTCCCCTCCTCTTTCTCCTCCTCTCCTCTCTTCTTTCTCCCCCTCTCCCCTCCTTACACTTGTCTCCTCTCCCCTCCTCTTTCACCCCCTCTCTCCTCTTCTTTCTCATCCCACTCACCCCACTCATCCCACTCACCCCACTCATCCCACTCACCCCACTCATCCCACTCAGCATCTCCCATTCATCATTCTCATCATACTTAACCTTCCTCTCACCCCACTCAGCCTTATTTGTTCATCCCTCTCACCCCACTCACCCCACTCATCCCACTCAACATCCCACACTCATCATCCTCATTGCACTTAACCTTCCTCTCACCCCACTCAGCCTTATTCGTTCATCCCTCTCACCCCACTCACCCTACTCATCTCATTCAACATTCCTTTCGTCCCAATCAACATCACTCATTCACCCCTCTCACCCCACTCACCCCACTCACCCCACTCATCCCTCTCATCCCACTCAGGTGCCGCATCCCCACCTACGTGCAGGAGTACGTGAAGGTGGTGGCGTGGGTGCAGGACGACACCTACGTCATACAGCCCGGCCTGGAGAGTGGTGAGTGGGCGGAGTGGGGAGTGGAGTGGGATGGTGTGAGTGGGAGTGAGTGATAGTGGATTGGAGTGGCTGGGAGTAGGGTGTGAGTAATTGAGAGTGGTTTGGAGTGGAAATGGATGGAGTGAGTGGGATGAGTGGGCGATGAGTAAGCCAGGAGTGAGTGGGGAGTGGAGTGGGCGAGGAGTGGGATGGAATATGATGGGGG
>NC_066569.1:8879089-8881589 GCF_024679095.1 Eriocheir sinensis | reverse complement strand
CAGTTTGCCCTCTTAGATCCTTAGGCCTATATCCTTCTCCTCTCTCCCCCTCCCCCCCCCACCCAGAGCCCCATGGTGACGTGGCGCCCCGGCTGATCGTGGACAAGCGTGTGACGGTGACGGTGCGGGCGGGGCAGTGGGTGGTGCTGCCCTGCGCCGCCCAGAGCCACCCCACGCCCACCTACAGGTCAGTCACGCCCACTTACGCCCACTGACACCTATTGACACACACACTTACACCCCTATTGACTTACACATCTAGCATCCCTATTCGCCCATGTACACCCATCACTTACCAACCCGCCTACTTACGCCCACTGATACACATACTTACACCCCTATTGACTTACACATCTAGCATCCCTATTCGCCCATGTACAGTACACCCATCATTTACACAGAGTAGTCACTTACGCACCCACCTACTTACGCCCACTAACATACACACTTACACCTCTTTTGACTTACACATCTAGCATCCCTTTTCGCCCATGTACAGTACACCCATCACTTACACAGAGCAATCACTTACTCAGCCACTTATGCACCCACCTACTTACACCCACTGACACACACTGACATACATACTTACACCCCTATTGACTTACACATCTAGTATCCCTATTCACCCATGTACTCCTATGATTTACACACACTTAGAGCACCCACCTACTTACGCCCACTGACACATACTTACACCCCTATTGACTTACACATCTAGCATCCCTTTTCGCCCATGTACAGTACACCCATCACTTACACCCGCTTAGAGCAGCCACTTACACACCGACTTACAGGTTAGTATAATGCCCACCTACATCCACTGACACACACACTTACACCCCTATTGACTTACAGCCCTATCCACCCATGTATATCCACTTATTATGCTCTCTCCACCCTCCTACACTCACAGTTTACTTACACCCACTTACAACCATCCACTTACACCCGTCCACTTACAATATAATCTACTTACACCAGTCCCACTTACATCTACTTACACATGTCTGCTTACACTTAATACACACATCCAATATACATACATACATACATACATACATACATACATACATGGGTTTACTGGAGATAATATTTTTTTTTTTTCATTTGATTTTGTTTTTTGTTTGTTTTTTATCTTTTGTTGACATTTAGTTTTCTCTCTTTTTTTCTTGATATTTATGATGATGGAACACTCTCTCTCTCTCTCTCTCTCTCTCTCTCTCTCTCTCTCTCTCTCTCTCTCTCTCTCTCTCTCTCTCTCTCTCACCATTTTTCTCGTACCTGTCAGAATCAATCATTTCTTAATCTACTTAATCACTCCCTTAATTATTTTTCTCCTCTTCTCCTCTTCCTCTTCTTCCTCCTCCTCTTCCTTATCCTCTTCCTCCTCCTCCTCCTCTTCTTCCTTCGTTACATATTCCATAAACACTTCCTTACTGTTTTTCCACTTTATTTTAATCTAATTCTTCTTCTTCTTCTTCTTCTTCTTCTTCTTCTTCTTCTTCTTCTTCTTCTTCTTCTTCTTCCTTTTCTTCTTCCTTTTCTTCTTCTATTTCTTCTTTATTTCTTCCAATTCTTTTTTTCTTCATATTTTAGTCATATTTTTTATCTACTCCCTATCACTCCCCACCACTCTACATCACTCCCCACCCCTCCTACTCCTCCCCACCACACCCCATCCTTCCCTACCATTCCTCATTACTCCCCATCCCTCCCTACCCCTCCCCATCACATTCCACGACACTCCATCCCTCCATACCCCACCCTCCCCCTCCCCATCAATCCCTATCTCTCCCTACCACTTCCCAACCCATTTTACTTCATCCTCATCACCTCCTTCACCACATGTTCTCCCCCAGGTGGCTGCGGCTGGGCGAGGGCGTCACGGCGGGTGTGGTGGGCGGGTCGTCTCGGTACAGCCAGGTGGGCGGGCTGCTGGTCATCACGGGTGTGGGCGTTGGTGACCAGGGCAAATACATGTGCTTCGTCAACAATAGCATGGGCCATGAGACCGTGGAGGCGACGCTGCTGGTGACGGGTGAGTGTGGGGGGGGATGGGTGACGGGGGAGGGGGAAGTGTGTCAGTGGGGGCATGGGTGATAGGGGATGAGTGTGTGGTAGGGTGAAGTGTGTGAGGGGGGAGTGGAGGGGAAATGGGTGTGATATGTGTGGGTGTAGTTCTCTGTTTGTTCTGGGTGACGTTTGTGGATGTGTGGGTGAAAGGGTGCTGGGTAGGGTGTGCGGGGAGTGTGTGGGTGTGTTGGGGGTGAAATAAGGTGCGTCATATCAGTCTATTCACAATCCCGCCTCTTATCCCCCACTTTCCCCCATATCCACCCATCCATACCACCCTGCCTTTCTCCCTTACACCTCCTCCCTCCCCCCCCTTTACACATCCATGTCCACCCATCCCCAGAGCCGCTGAGTGTGCACGTGTCACCCCGGCGGCTGGTTGTGGACATGGGCAAGACGGCTGAGCTGCGGTGTGTCGTCCAGG
>NC_066569.1:8809089-8874089 GCF_024679095.1 Eriocheir sinensis | reverse complement strand
AGAGAGAGAGAGAGAGTGTACAGATGACAGGAAGGGATGAATGTTGAATATGGGTGACCAAGTGAGAGAGAGAGACAGAGAGGGAGAGGGTACGGATGACAGGAAGGGATGAATGTTGAATATGGGTGACCAAGAGAGAGAGAGAGAGAGAGAGAGAGAGAGAGAGAGAGAGAGAGAGAGAGAGGGGGGGGGAGGGGTCAGAGGGTGTCAGTGGCCCAGTAACAAAACAAACAGTAAATTTGCTCCCATTCCCTATTGAAACAGTTACTCTACAGTCTGCCATTCATGTAGGTAGCATTGGGGTCGTAGAAAACGGGGTGGGGAGAGGTCAAGGGGTGGGGGCATGGATGGGGTGTATTGGGGAGTGAGAGGAAGGAGTAAGGATGGATGGGGTGTTCTGAAAAGTCCGTAGGATGAAGAGGATGTGCCGCGTCTCCCATGTAATTATTGTTTTTTTTAATCCATTTCCCATATTAATTTTCTGTTGAGTCTCCCATATTATAGCTAAGTCTCCCATAGCATTAACATTGTGAGAATGGGTGTGATATGGTAGGCTTGGTACAGAGGAAGGCTTTACATAGATATACATAGAAAATCAGACCACACAGACTCCAGGGTCCAGACTAGATGGTCTAAATGATTTTACATTAACCAGGTGGCTCCAAAACTTTGCATTTCACTCTAGTTAACATTAAGTTGAGACCAAAGGGGTAGACCGTTGTAGACCGTAAAGGGGATGGTAGAACGTTATTTTGTATGTAAAATGAAGGAAAACAGGAAAGGAAATAATGACAAAACTTAATAGGGAATGTTAGAATGCTATTTGTTATCCATCTTAAGTTTCTTTTACCCAAGTCACCCATCTTACCCTCATGTCTCCCCTCTAGCCAAGTCCCCCATCTTACCCCATGTCTCCCCTCTAGCCAAGTCCCCCATCTTACCCCCATGTCTCCCCTCTAGCCAAGTCCCCCATCTTACCCCCATGTCTCCCCTCTAGCCAAGTCCCCCATCTTACCCCATGTCTCCCCTCTAGCCAAGTCCCCCATCTTACCCCCATGTCTCCCCTCTAGCCAAGTCCCCCATCTTACCCCCATGTCTCCCCTCTAGCCAAGTCCCCCATCTTACCCCCATGTCTCCCCTCTAGCCAAGTCCCCCATCTTACTCCCATGTCTCCCCTCTAGCCAAGTCCCCCATCTTACCCCCATGTCTCCCCTCTAGCCAAGTCCCCCATCTTACCCCCATGTCTCCCCTCTAGCCAAGTCCCCCAACTTACCCTCATGTTACCCCCCTAGCAAAATCACCCATCTTACCCCCATGTCTCCCCTCTAGCCAAGTCCCCCATCTAACCCTCATTCTCCCTCTCCCTCCCTCCAGTGCCGCCCAAGATCATGCCGTTTTCTTTCGCCAACAACATTCTCAGCGAGGGCAACCGCGCCTCCCTCACCTGCCAGATCTTGGAGGGGGACCTGCCCGTGAACTTCAGGTGAGAGAGAGAGAGAGAGAGAGAGAGAGAGAGAGAGAGAGAGAGAGAGAGAGAGAGAGAGAATACATTTGAATATCAGAGCAGGGACGATTGGGCTCATTAAATTTTCTGTTGCTTGACCACAGAAAGAACGATATAGGTATTTTCTCTATTCACACACACACACACACACACACACACACACACACACACACACACACACACACACACACACACACCCCAGATAAAAATAAACACCCACACATATATTCCTTTACCAGAGAAGGGAACTATTTTTTTTTTTTTAGGGTCGAACTTTTGAGTGTTGGACGAATAGGCTAGTCTCTCCTCTTCCTTTCCCACACACACACACACACACACACCCCAGATAAAAATAAACACCCACACATATATTCCTTTACCAGAGAAGAAACGGAACTATTTTTTTTTTTTTTTGGTCGAACCTTCGAGTATTGGACGAATAGGCTAGTCTCTCCTCTTCCTTTTCTTTGATAAATTCACGGCTGAATATCACGGAAGAAATGGCTTTGGACCGGCAACAGTGGAGGAGGCTCATATCCCGTCCAACCCCACCATAGGGAATAAATGGATGTTAAACGATGATGATGATGATGATGATGATAACAATTCAGTGATATAAATACTACATAATGGAATGAACAAATGAACCTTTAACCTGTACAGCATAAACAGAAAGTATTATCATGAATCCTGTCTTCCGTCAGCCGAGTTTTTATTTATTTTGCAGAAGGAGCGTCAAAACTCTTGTAGACTCCTGCGTTCTTATGTTCTTATGTTCTTATAATGATGGCAGAATATAATAGGACATCTTATTGATCCATATATATTGTAGTTTTGACCCTCCAATGATTGTGACAGATACTGAAAACTGGCATTTCTTGACCCTAGAGTTATAACTAGCGTGTACTGATGTCTGGCTATCGTAATCCGTCCTTTTTCCCAAGTGCAACATGTATTTATATATCATACTTGCATACTGTGATATAACAACTGTTTCTCAAGGCCTCAAAGGAGATTAGTTGGGATACCATGAGTGTTTTTTTATGTTCATGGTGTAGAAGCCTTGTCTAACTATCAATAGGCTCATAAAACTACCCATGGCTGTACCCACAACAACCTCTACCAAAGCCTTGTCAAACTATCACTAGGCTCATAAAACTACCCATGGACATACCCACAACAACCTCTACCAAAGCCATGTCAAACTATCACTAGGCTCATAAAACTACCCATGGCAATACCCACAACAACCTCTACCAAAGCCTTGTCTAACTATCAATAGGCTCATAAAACTACCCATGGCAATACCCACAACAACCTCTACCAAAGCCTTGTCAAACTATCACTAGGCTCATAAAACTACCCATGGCAATACCCACAACAACCTCTACCAAAGCCTTGTCAAACTATCACTAGGCTCATAAAACTACCCATGGAAATACCCACAACAACCTCTACCAAAGCCGAGTCTAACTATCACTAGGCTCATAAAACTACCCATGGAAATACCCACAACAACCTCTACCAAAGCCTCGTCAAACTATCACTAGGCTCATAAAACTATCCATGGCTGTACCCACAACAACCTCTACCAAAGCCTTGTCAAACTATCACTAGGCTCATAAAACACCATGTCTTAACTCTAAGCCCCCATGCACAGGTGGGAGAAGGATGGCGGGCCCGTCCCTATCTACGACGGCATCACGACCCGCCTGCTGGATGACTATCAGACCCAGTTGGTGATCGACCGCATCTCCTCGCGCCACAACGGGGAGTACACCTGCGTGGCCTCCAACAGCGCCGCCACAAGACACTACACCACGCGGCTCACGGTGAACGGTACGCAGGGATGAGGACTAGGGTAGACTTTTGAAGGATGGGCGAGAAGGTAGATGATGGGAAGAAGGTGATAATGGTAGTGATGTCAGTGATATTTGTAGATAGAATATTAGGACAGACTTTTGAAGGATGGGAGAGAAGGGGAAGGGTAGTGAGGAGGTGCCATGGTGAAGGATGGTGGAGATATTAGCTGATAAAAGTAGGATAGACTTTCGAAGGATGGGAGAGAAGGGGAAGGGTAGTGAGGAGGTGCCATGGTGAAGGATGATGGTGATATTAGCTGATAAAAGTAGGGTAGACTTTTGAAGGATGGGCAAGAAGGTAGACGATAGGGAGGAGGTGGTGATGGTGGTGATATTAGCTGATAGAAGGGTTAGACAGGCATTTGAGAGGCAGTCATATTAGTAGTAGAAATATGAGACAGGATTTTATTAATAGTGGGTGAAAGAAGATGTTTAGAGGAAGAATAGAGTTAGAAATATGAAGCTATGTAGATGTTGATGTTAATGTTTACATCCAGCTTGAACTTCAGCAACCATCTAATAACTTTGCTGTCTAGTGATGCTGTCTGTTGCCTGCCCCTCACACGCTCCTCCCCTCACAGTTCCGCCACACTGGGTTACGGAGCCGCAGGACAGTGGGGCCGCGCAGGGCAGCACCGTCACCCTAAACTGCCAGGCTGACGGCTACCCCACACCCACCGTCACCTGGAAGAAAGCCATCATGGGTGAGTGGGTCATGGGGGGCAGTGAGAGGGGCTACTGGTGGAACTCTGAGGCTGGGTGATAAATGGGTACTTGGGGAGACCTAGGGGTGGCAAACTGTGGTAACCCTGACGTCACTGTGGCCCTGTGTCGTGCGGTAGTGTGTTCTTACCCAGCACTGGCTTAAGGACCAATGAGACAGAGATGAGCACTGAGGCCATGTGCGGCTATAGCAAAAGCCTGCCTTCCACCCATTATTAACTTGTCGTTCACTCCTCGTAGCCTTGAATAAGAAAAAAATGAGGTTAAAAAGACCTTCCCCCTTCTTCAAACCAATGATAAATCCTCCTTTTTTACTTAATCTTTATCGGTCCTTTACTCTAACATCTTACAAGAAAAAAAACACTTTCGCACCTGTTATTCTCCCATCATTAACTTCTACTAACTTAGAATTAAAAAAGTTAGATGCTAAAACCACATTCTTGTCCCTATCCCAGACGAGAACGAGGGCAGCAGCATGATGATGGGGGGCAGCAGCGGGGGCAGCGGGGGTCGGCGGCAGGGGGGGTACCAGGAGCTGCGGTATGGGGCCCACGTGGAGGTGTTCAGCAATGGTTCGGTGGTGTTCCGCAATGTCCAGAAGTCCATGGAGGGGAAGTACCTTTGTCAAGCGCGGAACGGCATCTCGGCGGGCCTCAGCAAAGTGGTCTACCTCACTGTGAATGGTGAGTGGGGGATTGGTGATGGTGATGGTGAGTGCAGATGGTGATGGTTATTGGTGGTGATGGTGATGGGGCTGGTGGTGGTGATGGTAGTGATGGTGAGAGTTGATGGTGGTTAGTGGAGATGGTGATGGTTATTGGTGGTGATGGTGATGGGGGTGGTGGTAGCGATGGTGATGGTAAATGGTGAGAGTTGATGGTGGTGGTGATTGTTATTGGTGGTGATGGTGATGGGGGTGGTGGTAGTGATGGTGATGGCAAATGGTGAGTGTTGATGGTGACGGTGTTGGTGGTGAAGGGGAGGTGATAGTGGATTCTGATGGTGATGGTGGTAGTGAATGGTGATGATGGTAGTGGGGGTGATGATGAAGGGGGAGTCACTGGTTTAAGAGTTATCCGATGATGTCACTATTTTTTTTTTATGTATATTGGTATTGTTGTTTTTTATAATGTATTTTTATTATATACAACAAACCCTTTTGATTCTCTTATGTAGGAGCAGCGAGCAGCGGACTTTTTTTATTATTGTTTCCTTTGTTTGTGCCCTTGAGCTGTCTCCTTTGTAATAAAAAAAAACCCACCCCACAGCCTATACCCATCACCCCACATCCTCACCCTAACACACACCCTTCCTCACCCAGCCCCGGCACACTTTCCGGAGAAGATGGGGCGCGTGGTGGTGCGGCTCGGCCAGACCGCGGTGCTGCGCTGCCCGGCCAGAGGGGACAGACCCATCGACATCCTCTGGTCTGTGGATGGCAGGCGGCTTGACCCTCACGCTGACCCCAGGTGAGACGTAGGCTGTGTTGCGGTGGATTTGGATTAATTACTTTTTTTTTTTGTGTGTGTGTGTGTGTGTGTGTGTGTGTGTGCGCTTTTTTTTATAGGAGCGGATACAAATTTAGGTCGCGCTTCTCCTAGTAGTGTTTAGTAGATGTTTAACTATCACCAACAGACTTCTTACCTCCCAAAACTACCTTTAAGTATGTATCCACTTGTATGTATATTACTTACTGGAGTGCCGGGCCCCTGCAGACGTTGGTGACCATGGACTCTCACGCCTTCCTCTCTCTTGTTAATTGCAGAAGTGTCCAGCCTTTCTTCCACTTCCCAGCGTTCTTGCTATTTCGTCCGTGTACTTCTCCCTTTGTCTGCCTTTTGCTCTGCTCCCGGGGACTACCTCAAGCTTAATTTTCTCTCCCTTACACCTTACCTATTTTCATACAGTTCTTTATGTGTCCAAGTATCCATTTCAGTATCACAAACTCCTTCTAAAAATCATGTATCCACTCTTATGCACCGACCCTCACCCACCCTCACCCACACTTGCCCTTCTTCCCTCACTACCAATAGACTTCTTACCCCCCAAAAAACACCTCTGATATGTATCCTCATCCATGTATCTCCCCTCATGTATCTTCTTATGCGCCTCACACCTTTTCTCTTTTTGTATACAGCTCTTTCTATGTTTCCTTGTGTCCATTTCAGTGTCCCAAACTAACTTCTTACTCCCTGAAATCATGTAGTTACTCCAATATACCTTCCCTCAGACACCCTTCCTCTGCTGTCTGCCTATCCCCTATCACCCTTACTCACCCTCACACACACACACCCTTCTTCTGTTGTCACCTTCACCCACCCTCACCCACCCCTTCTTTCCCCGTCAGAGTTGAGGTGCGCGAGGAGACAAGTGAGGAAGGGTTTGCCTCCAAGCTCACCCTGACCTCGGCCGCCCGCTCCCACTCCGCCACATACACTTGCCACGCCGCCAATGCTTTCGGGAGGGACACGAGGAACATTGAACTCATCGTGCAGGGTGAGAGAGAGAGAGAGAGAGAGAGAGAGAGAGAGAGAGAGAGAGAGAGAGAGAGAGAGAGAGAGAGAGAGAGAGAGAGAGAGAGAGAGAGAGAGAGAGAGAGAGAGTATGTTGTTCTTTGTCTGTGTTATATCTAGTTTTGTTTTTGTATTATTATTATTATTATTATTATTATTATTATTATTACGCATTACATCAGTCATTTAATATACTATCTTTTGTCTCCTTTCTTCTTTCTCCTTCTCCTTTCTTCTTTCCTTCCTTCCTTCCTTTCTTCCTTCTTTCATTCTTGTTATGGTATGTCTTTCTTTCCATTCTCTTTCCCTCCTTTTGCTTTCTTTTTCCTTTCCTCCTTTCCTTTCTTCATTCATTCCTATTTTATCTTTCCCTTCCTCCTTTTTTTCCCTTTTCTTCTCCCTGCCTTCCTTACTTATCCTTCCCTCTCTTCCCTCTCTTCCTTCTCCCCTTCCTTCCTCCTTTTCATCTTTCTCTTCCCCTCTCCTTACCTTCCTTCCTTCCTTCCTTCATTCCTTCTCTCCCTCCTTTCCATTTTTCTCTCCCCCTTTCCTTCCTTCCTCCTCCCTTCCTCCTTCCCCCAAACAGAGGAACCTGAGCAACCCAAGAACCTTCGGGTGGTTGAGACGCACAGCCGCCGGGTGAAGCTGTCCTGGATGGCTCCCTACAATGGCAACGCGCCCATCCAGAACTACCTCATCCAGTACAAGCTTGCCTCGGGTCAGTGGTCACCTATTGTACTCGTAAGGTCCTGTCTCCATATCTATCCCCCCCTTCTCCTTCCAGTGTTGTCCGTCTTCCATTCTTGAGAGGGAGCGAGTTGCAAGGGAGTGTGGATGACGACTTAAATGTGGATGATTTTTTTTGCAGTGTTAGGCCATTGTTAGATTTCTCCATGTCATTTACAGGTTTATTTTTTGTTCAGGTGGATGAAAGAGGGATAGTTGCTTTGGGCTACGGATGACAACCCTTTTTTGTGGATGATATTTCCTGATTTCTCGAGGTCATTTACAGGTTTATATATTGTTCAGGTGGATGAAAGAGGGATAGTTGCTTTGGGGTACGGATGACAACCCTTTTTTGTGGATGATATTTCCTGATTTCTCGAGGTCATTTACGAGTTTATATTTTGTTCAGGTGGATGAAAGGGATAGTTGCTTTGGGGTACGGATGACAACCCTTTTTTGTGGATGATATTTCCTGATTTCTCGAGGTCATTTACGAGTTTATATTTTGTTCAGGTGGATGAAAGAGGGATAGTTGCTTTGGGGTACGGATGACAACCCTTTTTTGTGGATGATATTTTCAGTATTTGGTCACTATTACCTGATTTCTCCATGTCATTTACGAGTTTATATTTTGTTCAGGTGGATGAAAGGGATAGTTGCTTTGGGGTACGGATGACAACCCTTTTTTGTGGATGATGTTTTCTGTATTAGGTCACTATTACCTGATTTCTCGAGGTCATTTACAGGTTTATATATTGTTCAGGTGGATGAAAGGGATAGTTGCTTTGGGGTACGGATGACAACCCTTTTTTGTGGATGATATTTTCAGTATTGGGTCTTTATTATCTGATTCCTCGAGGTCATCTACATGTCTGTATATTGTTCAGGTGGATGAGAGGTAGAGAAATGCCTTGAAATACGGATGACAACTATTTTTGGCGGATGATTTTCTTTAATAGCACCACATCAACCACTGTAACCTCCACCACCACCATTGTAACCCTTCACCCGTACCACACAGAGCCTTGGCCGGGTGTACCAGAGCGGCTGAGTGTGCCGGGTGACCAGACAGAAGGGGTCATCCATGAACTCACACCTGCCACGGCCTACCACTTGCGGGTGACGGCGCAGAACACGCTCGGCCTCGGCACCCCGTCTGAGGTCATCCAGGCAGCCACGGATGAGGAAGGTGGGTGAGGGCGAGTGAGGGTTAGGTTATATTAGGTATGAATGTGATAGGTTAGGTAAGGTAAGGTTAGGTTAGGTTAGGTTAGGTTAGGTTAGGTTAGGTTAGGTTAGGTAAGGTTAGGTTAGGTTAGGTTAGGTAAGGTTAGGTTAGGTAAGGTTAGGTCAGGTTAGGTAAGGTAAGGTAAGGTTAGGTTAGGTAAGGTTAGGTTAGGTTAGGTTAGGTAAGGTTAGGTTAGGTTAGGTTAGGTTAGGTAAGGTAAGGTAAGGTTAGGTTAGGTTAGGTTAGGTTAGGTTAGGTTAGGTTAGGTTAGGTTAGGTAAGGTTAGGCTAGGTTAGGTTATTTCAAGGATCACACAAAGACACACACAACTAGATGGACAAAACTAACCAAACAGAAACAAAGAAATAAAAAAGAAATCTAGAAATTAGACTAAACAGACAAAACTTAAAACACATAAATACTAATGGAGAGTGATGACAAAGGAACATTGATAATAGATAAAGAGGAACAAGAGTGAAGGACTTAACCTGACATCTTTAAGCATTACAAAAGGTACGGATACATGTGTTCCGATAAGGAAGAACAAGAAAAATAAACAAGAGAAAATATTAAAAACTAACCTTCCTCCTGCTACCCCCACCCGCCAACAGAACCCTCAGGCCCCCCTCTTGACGTGCGGGTGACCCCAGAGTCCTCCACCTCGCTGCGGGTGACCTGGGAGCCCCCCGCGCGTGACCTTTGGAACGGGAACATTCTCGGGTACTATGTCGGCTATCGTGCCCACGCCCTCGCCTCGGACTACAACTTTCAGACTGTGGAGGTGTGTGGAAGGCTGTTGTTGTTGTTTTATGCAGTAGTTGTAGTAGTAGTAGTAATAGTAGTAGTAGTAGTAGTAGTAGCAGGTCACCCACACTAACCTACCCTCGCTTAATCGCAGGTCGGGTCGGCTTACGGGGGCAGCTCCACCCTGTCCGGCCTGCAGCAATACACACGCTACGAGGTGGTGGTGCAGGCCTTCAATAACAGGGGCGCCGGACCTCTCTCGCCGCCCGTCATCGCCACCACGGAGGAGGACGGTGAGTGGCGCTGGGGGGGGTGGGGGGTTGTGGTGGTGGTGATGATGGTGGTGATGGTGGTGGTGATTTGTTCTCTTCCTCTTTTTTTCCTCTTGTTCTTGGTTAATTTTTCCTCTTTTTCTCCTCTTTTTTCTACTTGTTCTCTGTTCCTCTTTTTCTCCTCTTTTTTTCATCTCATTCTTGCCTGTAATCATCCTAATCTTTCTCTCATTACTTGTTTTATTTCTCCAGTTGTTCCTCTTTCTCCCGATCTTTCTTTTTTTGTCTTTCATTCCTTGTTCTGTTTTCTATTTCTCCAGTCGTTCCTCTTTCTCCCGATCTTTCTTTTTTTGTCTTTCATTCCTTGTTCTGTTTTCCTGTCCGTGTTGTTCATGTTATCTGCTGCTCCATCCTGTAATCCGCCTAATCTTTCTCTCTTTCATTACTTCTCATTATTTCTCCAGTTGTTCTTCTTTCTCCTGATCTCCTTTTGTTATCTTTTATTCCTTGTTCTGCTTCCCTGTTACTCCTACCCGCTGGTTAATTCCTCTTCCTCCCGTCCTCCGCAGCGCCCAGCCTGCCGCCGGAGACCATCAGGTGTGAGGCCACGTCCCCGCAGAGCATCTCCGTGGCCTGGCGTCCTCCACCACTCCGGGGACAGAACGGCCTCATCAAAGGGTACCGCGTCCTCTACACGCCTGCCTCGGACTACTCAGGTGAACACACGCAAACACTCTCCCATCACTTCCCTTCCTTGCTCCCAGACTGTCTGCTGCCGGCCATATGAGTAGGATTCTTTTGGCTTATAAATTGTTTTCCCATATCTCACCACGGCTGTTTGTTCCTGCCAGGTATAGACTATTTTATGATCTTTGTTGCATTTATGCTTTTCCCATGCATTGAGGCCCTGAGGTGTTGCTGGCCCGTGGGATGTCTTGGTCGCTGAGTTTGCCGGTAACTGGTCGAGCGCATGTGTTGTGTGTGGGTCGCTAGTCGGGGGCAGATGTAGATTTGAACTCCTTTGTCTCACGTGGAATCAAATATTTGCTGTATTAACCCGGTAGCAGCGAGGATCGTGTTTCTTAATGGTCCCTCTAAGCGAGAAAAATGAGAAAAAATCATCACTCACACAAACCATTTCATAATATATATCGAAGCATTTGTGATCAGATTATGTATCATCTATTTTGGGGGGTTTAAATCACGGCACAAATTTGGCCCGTCACTGCTACACCATAAAGCCACAAATTTGGCCCGTTGCTGCTACACGGTAAAGCCACAAATTTGGCCTGTCACTGCTACACCGTAAAGCCACAAATTTGGCCCGTCGCTGCTACACTGTAAAGCCACAAATTTGGCCCGTCACTGCTACACGGTAAAGCCACAAATTTGGCCCATCACTGCTACACTGTAAACCCACAAATTTGGCCCGTCACTACTACACGGTTAATGGATTTTAGTGCATATTGTGAACCATCAAACATCTTAAAAAGGCCGGACACAAGAAGTTAGGCGTGACACTAGTAAGAGGGGTTTGTACCATCGATCATCCTGGCTGGTGAAGTGTTATCATTACGGCGCTTCTTATAGGGGCAGCTGAAGGCCTGTCCCTCTCGGCCAGTCTTCCACAGTCAGGGTAGCAGCACACCACATGACCCTTGACCAAGTACAGGTTGACATGTTTTCATAGGCAGTGTTTTCATGCTGTACATTTTTTAGAGAGAATTGTATATAATAGAGGATAATTTTTTGAAGCAATTCCTCTGTATTTTTCCATATGTATTTTTTGTAATTATGCAAACCCTTCGCCTCCCCGCCCCCCCCCCACTCCTCCTGCACGGTCCTAGTTATTATCTCCGCTGCTCTGCTGTCCGCTCCACCCCTCCCTCCGTTTGTACTCCTCCACCACCCCGATGCATGAGTCACCCACATGTTGTCCACACACACACACACACACACATGTATACACGCACACACGCATGCACTCGCGCACACACACACACACACACACACACACACACACATGCACATATACACACACACACACACACACACACACACACACACACCTAGGTTCCTTGAATAAGTTTCGTATGTTAAGTTTATGCATTAAGTCACCCGGTGGCCTCCCTCCAGACACACACTGATGCCGCTGTGTTGCCTCAGGAGCAAATTATAAAAGTAAAGAACCGCTGAGCTTCATGAATTGAAGCTCACTTGAACTTGCAATAAAACTTCAGTGCTTTTGATAAGCAGGTTCACTTAGATTCAGAATTATTATTTTTATGAACTAAAACATTATTGAAAATTAATCCAAGCAAGTAAAATGAAATGACAACAGTCTTTGAATTCCTTTAGATTATAATATATCATTCAAGACATGAAGGTTCAAGAATCTCAAAATATACACCTTTGAGTGCCAGGATTTGAACCTGGGCCTTCAGAACAGAAGTCAGGGCAGCACACCAGTGAGCCACTTATAAGCTCAAAAGTGCAAGGCATGTTGGTGTTCTGCCCAAACTTTTATTCAGCAGGCCCGGCCGGGGTTGAAGCCTGGCACTCACTGTATACATTTTGAGATTTTTTCACTGTGTTATTGCAGCTTCTGTAAAGATTAAGAAAGAACATGATTTTTATTTTAGTGTGTGTGAAGTGTGTGGGCAGTAAGTCCCGTGATGCAGGAAGGTGCGGCCAGGGACAGGGCCAACTCCCTTGCCTGAACACTCACCAGAAAGGTCCCGTGGCCTCTTGGGTGTCTCAGTTGGCCTTGGGAGGAAACAGTCACTGAGGAGGATGAAAAAAAAAATCACTAGAGCAGTATTTTATCAGCGTTCTCGATAGGTAATGAGGAGTGAAATAAAGATGGCGATGACGATGAGTGTCTTGTTATTTTGAAGCTGTAATGAACCACAGAGAGTGCCACAGACGGTGCTGGAGGGAGGCACAGCAAGTAGCATTTTTAAGTCTAGCAGTAGTGGCCTGACTCACTCCCATTCCTTGACATACAAACACTGGCGGCTGACACTCAAGACCCACCCACCCAACGCCTGCCTCCTCCTCCTGCCCCGCCCCTGCCCCCGCCCTCCCACATCCACACAGGAGCCTCCCAGGACCGCCACACCAGCACACCCGTCCGAGTGTTCTGAATGCTTGGGTTTTTAATTTTTTTATGTTTTTTTCCAGTGTGTGTTTTTTAATGTGTGTTCTCTTGTCTCTGAAAGTCTGGATGGACGGAGTGGTCCCAGGGGAGTGGAAGAAGGCGGTGGTTTTGCCGCTGTATAAGAGTAAAGGTGAGAGAAGCGAATTTAAGCGTGTGCCCGGGGGGGTGCACAGTCCTCTTCTCCCTCCCTTTCTTCCTCTTGCACTCTTTTGGCCCTTGAGTTGTTTACACCAAAATTTGCACCACTGCCAAGGTTCGTCCAGTGTGTTTACAAGCTGTCAGAATCAATACTAAGTCCTCAGGTTCACGTAACTTAAGCATAACACCAAAACTTGCACCACTGCCAAGGTCTCTCCTCCAGTGTGTTTACAAGCTGTCAGAATCACTACTAAGTCCTCAGGTTCACATAACTTAAGCCAACATAACTTAAGCATAACATAACCTAATCAAACTTGTCTCTATAATCTTTCCACTCTTGCACTTAAGTTTAAAGGGCATCAGGCAGTCAGTCTTTAAGGTGAGATGGCCTGGGAGAGTTAACAGAACCTAATCAAACTTGTCTCTATAATCTATCCACTCTTGCACTTAAGTTTAAAGAGCATCAGGCAGTCAGTCTAAGCTCAGATGGCCTGGGAGAGTTAACAGAACCTAATCAAACTTGTCTCTATAATCTTTCCACTCTTGCACTTAAGTTTAAAGAGCATCAGGCAGTCATTCTTTAAGGTGAGATGGCCTGGGAGAGTTAACAGAACCTAATCAAACTTGTCTCTATAATCTTTACACTCTTGCACTTAAGTTTAAAGAGCATCAGGCAGTCAGTCTTTAAGGTGAGATGGCCTTTGAGAGTTAACAGAGGAGCACTTTGGGTCAGGCTCTGAATGCCGACCCGAGACTCATTCTGTTTGGGCCTTAAAAGGGGACATGCTGAGGGTGCTTCAAGGGTTTTTTCAGGCTATAATAATAATAATAATAATAATAATAATAAAAATTTTAATTCGCTCATTGGCATATATGTAGCAATGGTGTGTATTCTTAAACATATCCACCTAAGTTCGCCTGTTTTAAAAGCCTCTCGGAAAAGTCGCTGGGATTTCCATGGACCCTTTTGCGCTCCTGGTGGTAGTTTTACATGACTACCACACCATGAACGGAAAAAACACCCATGAAAACCCGGCTAATCTTCTCTATGGCCTTGGAAAACAGACGTAATGGGCAGCTGAATCGTTTAAAAATGCGTACCTCTATCTCGCATGGGCATTGGTGTAAACAGCTGTCCGGGGTGTGTCAGTATCTCGGGAGGCTGTGGAGAGGAGAGACAGTACCCTGCAGACACCCCAGGGAGAGTTTGGAGGTTTGGTGTGTGGTGGGTGTTATTCTGGAGTTTATGAGAGGTGACAAAAATATGTGAACTGGTGGTTAAGTGTGCATGAGAGGTGTGTGTGTGTGTGTGTGTGTGTGTGTGTGTGTGTGTGATTGAAAGAGAAAGAAAGAGAGAGAAAGAACCACATGATTAAGTGTACATGAAAGGAAGTTCTGTGTGTGTGTGTGTGTGTGTGTGTGTGTGTGTGTGTGTGATTCGAAGAGAAAGAAAGAGAGAGAGAAAGAAGTGCATTAGTTAATATCCTAAGTTTTCCATACAGAATCCAAACACATATCACAGAGTATTAGACCACCATTAACACAGGATCCCCTTGTATATAAATCCTCACACACCACACTTTAAGAGAGAGAAAGATCGAAGCACATGAGTTCAAATCCTAAGTTTCCCATACAGAATCCAAACACATATCACAGAGTATTATCCCCTTGTATATAAATCCTCACACACCACACTTTAAGAGACAGAAAGATCGAAGCACATGAGTTCAGATCCTAAGTTTCCCATACAAAATCCAAACACTGACCACAGAGGATCAGGTCACCATTAAGCAGCGGTGGGCATCGTTAATCAAAATCTTAGCGTTGTTAACTATTATATCGTTAACCTAAATGTTAACGTTGATACCTCTAAGTTCGTTAATCCATCAAGAATGTATCGGTAACATTACCGGAAAAAAACTACATCATTATAATAATACAACAGGATTTGATAATTAACTTATAAAATCCGAGCACACAGACAGTAGAAGGCATGCACGTAAGACAGGCTGGCATGCGACTGAAGGTGAAGCATTTAACAACACCCAGAATATAGGAAAAGAACATCTAGAAACTGCACAAACCCTCCTTTCCACATGTCACAAAATAGCGTAGATAGACCACATGATTCAGCCTTCAGACCAGACTATTCGGCACCAATGGAATAGAACAAAACTAGGACCCAAACGAACTCTAACACTCCTTCTCCTCTCTGTGTGGGCGCCAAAACAACATAGAAGCAAACAGTGACTTCAACCCCCTTCCCCCACCTGCCCTGTTTCTAATCACACATACCATGCATTCATCAACACCCAGAATATAGGAAAAGAACATCTAGAAGCCACATGAATCTTCCTCCCCACATGTCACAAAATAGCATAGATAGACCACATGAAACCTTCCCACGTCACAAAATAGCATAGGTAGGCCACATGAATCCTCCTTCCCACATGTCACAAAATAGCATAGATAGGCCACCTGAATCCTCCTTCCCACATGTCACAAAATAGCATAGATAGACCACATGAAACCTCCTTCCCACATGTCACAAAATAGAGTAGATAGACCACATGATTCAGCCTTCAGACCAGACAAAATTAGGACACACACCAACTCTAACACTCCCTCTCCTATATGTGTGAACGTGAAACCAACATACAGACATACACAGCGACTCCTCACCCTCCTTCCCTCACCTGCCCCGTTTCTTGGCCCGCCCCCACAGACGAGGAGCTGCAGAGCGAGACCGCCGGAGAGAGCACCAACATCTTCAACCTGGAGAAGTACACCAATTACAGCATCAGCGTCCTGGCCTACACCAGCGCTGGCGATGGTGTGCCCTCGTCCCCTGTCTTCTGCCGCACACTGCAGGACGGTAAGAGGGGTGACGGATTGCTTGTTGTGTGTACCGAGATGCGTTGATGTCAGTGTGTTAGTGTGAGTTAGGGAGTCGTTAAATCTTGCGTTACTGTTTTATTTACTGAGTTGCATTGATGTCAGTGTGTTAGTGTGAGTTAGGGAGGCGTTAAATCTTGCGTTACTGTTTTATTTACTGAGTTGCATTGATGTCAGTGTGTTAGTGTGAGTTAGGGAGGCGTTAAATCTTGCGTTACTGTTTTATTTACTGAGTTGCATTGATGTCAGTGTGTTAGTGTGAGTTAGGGAGTCGTTAAATCTTGCGTTACTGTTTTATTTACTGAGTTGCATTGATGTCAGTGTGTTACCAGGTTAGGATGCTAGTGTGAATGAGTCGTTTAAGTGTTGCGTTATTGTTTTGTTCACTAAGTTACATTGCCACAAGTAGCGTTTTAGTATGAAATAGTCATTAAATGTTGTGTTATTTTGCTGGAAGGGATAGAAAAGGCATTAGGGTGCATGGTACATCTTGCCTCTATGCTAATTTTCCACTGAGTTCCATAGACACAGTTAGGATGTAAGTTTAGATCCTCCTTTAAATGTCTCGTTAGTCTGCTGGTAGGGAGGGAGAGGCATTAAGGGCACAAGGCTAATCTTTCCTCCGCTCACTCATCCCTCAAAGACAGCACCACAAACAAGGACAAAAAAAATATATGCTCATGAATTTGACCGCCATCTCATACCATTGTTGACGTCCACAGTTCCCGAGAGTCCGGCCGGCATCAAGGCTGTGGTGAGCTCCCCGTCAACCATCCTTGTGACCTGGCTGGCCCCGGCGAAGGTCAACGGCGTGCTCACCAAGTACACGCTCTACATGGCCATCACTGCTGACCAAAACAGGGTGAGTGTGAGATGCGTTAACTAGGGTGTACTCTGCCATATGCTCCCTGTTAGTTTGATACAGGGTGAGACCGCACCACATCCAAACATCGAATTTTGTGCCCTTGAGCTGTCTCCTTTGTTGTAAAAAAAAAAAAAAAAAATTTGATTGACACTAATTAGCCATTCCACCGTACATCCCTTTTTCGTGCTTATTTTGTGCTCTGTGTTTGATTTAGTGCAAGATATATCCTTAACCTTAGTGCAAGATGTATCCTTAATCCGTCCGCTGTGATAGGCATGGATTTGGCCTTCACTGGTAGCCTGGTAACATACACTCCCAGGTCTTTCTCTGCCTCTGTGGTGGATAGTGGAGTGTTTCCCATGTGGTATTGTTGGGCTGGATATCCCTTCACTGGTAGCCTGGTAACATACACTCCCAGGTCTTTCTCTGCCTCTGTGGTGGATAGTGGAGTGTTTCCCATGTGGTATTGGTGTGCTGGATTTCCCCTCCCAAGGTACATGACTACGTTTTTCTTCATTGAATTGTAGCAGCCACTTGTTGCTCCACTCCTGTAGCTTGGTGATGTCTTCTTGTAGGAAATCTGCATCCAAAAGGTCAAGAAACACACTCTAAATAGGCTTATGCTAAATTCAGGCTTTTCATTATCATCACCATCAGCACTACAGTCATCACCACCATAGCTACCATCACCATCACCATATACCTCCAGCATCATCCATATTGCTACCATCACCACCACCATCACCCACACAAGTCTCGTTCTAGCCCTCCACTATAGGACATCCGTTTATAGTGTCTTAGTTCTTACGGCACCAAAGAAACTCATCCTAAATTAATTCACGCTACATTGAATCACAGAGGGAGCTGCCGGCCAGGACGCTCGGCCCGGGGGAGACATCTTACATGGCCGAGGGTGTTAGCAGCCGGGAGACCTACGAGTTCTGGGTGTCCGCCTCCACCCAGACAGGGGAAGGCCCGCCCACTGACAACATCCTGGTGAAGCCCACGTCCAAGGGTGAGTGTGTGGGTCTTCACTTTCTCATACATCAGGTCAGGTCCTTACACTTCCTGACCTCTCTGCCCTTCCATCCTCTGAGCTTCCCCCCTCTAATAATGTGTATAACTAACAAACACTTCCTCACACCTCTGCCCTTCCATCCTCTGAGCTTCCCCCCTCTGATAATGTATATAACTAACAAACTCTTCCTCACACCTCTGCCTTTCCACCCGCTGAGCCTCTCCACTGCAGCAATGTATATGAACCAACAAACACACACACACATCAGGTCAGGTCGTCACTTTTTCAAACCTCTCCTCCCTTCAACCCCCTGAACCTCGACTTGTAATGACGTGAATGAACCAAGAACACACACACATCAGGTCAGGTCTCTACTGTTTCTCACCTCTACCCTCCACCGCCTGAGCCTCCCCTGCGTTCCCTCCACAGTGTCGGCGCAGATCGCTTCCTTCGGCGGCCCCTTGGAAGTGGCGTGGAAGGAGGATGTGCGGCTACAGTGCCACTCAGTCGGGGAGCCACCACCTGAAATCACCTGGACGCTCAACGGGAAAAAGATCGCCACCTCGGACAGGATACAGGTGAGTGCCGTGTGTGGAAGGATGTCAGGTAAGGTGTTGGACCCCTTGACGTTTTATCAGACTAAAATGTTATGATAGGACTTGACTTAATGACTAAACCTCTAAATTAACACTTGCCGATGATGTAAGTCTTGCCGGCTGTACTTTTGGACTTGTACTGCACTGCGATTTGAAGTTGGGTTGTGGGGGCCTGCTCTGGAAGTCCCCTGGTCATGGCACAATTTCAAATAGTACATAACTGACATATAGGGAAGGAGTGGTGTATTGGGGGGGGTGTGGCAGCGTTCTGAAGAGGTTTGAACCCCACCCAAAGGAACTTCATATTAGTGTCAGACTTTAATTCATCTGCCTTCACCCAGGAGCGTCCCAACGGCTCGCTGTTCATCCGGGACGTCCAGAAGACTGACGCCGGCAACCTTACCTGCTCAGCCAGCAACACCCATGGCAAGGACTCCATCTCCTACCTCCTCAAAGTGCAGGGTGAGTGTGCGAGGGTGTGAGGGGAGTGTAGGCAGCTGTATCTATCCTATTCACTCTAACATAACAAAAAACAGGCTTTGGATTAGGTATTTCAGGGGGCCACTAATTCCTGCTCTTCCTCCCTTCAGTGTTACCAGCCCCCACCTAACCCCTGACCACTAACCTTGTTCTCTTCCTCTCCCAGTGTTACCAGCCCCCACCTAACCCCTGACCACTAACCTGTTCTCTTCCTTACCCAGTGTTACCAGCCACCACCTAACCCCTGACCACTAACCTTGTGCTCTTCCTCTCCCAGTGTTACCAGCCCCCACCTAACCCCTGACCACTAACCTGTTCTCTTCCTTGCCCAGTGTTACCAGCCCCCACCTAACCCCTGACCACTAACCTTGTTCTCTTCCTCTCCCAGTGTTACCAGCCCCCACCTAACCCCTGACCACTAACCTTGTTCTCTTCCTCTCCCAGTGTTACCAGCCCCCACCTAACCTCTGACCACTAACCTTGTTCTCTTCCTCTCCCAGTGTTACCAGCTTCACCTACCCCCTGACCACTAACCTCTGCTCTTCCCTCCCCCCCTCAGTGCCGCCCGCCCCGCCCACCCTCTACGTGCAGGGCAGCTCTCGGGACGCCCTCACACTACGCTGGAGCCTCAAGCCACACCACGCGCCGGTCCGAGGCTACATCATGAACTACAAGAGGGAATATGGCAACTGGGAGGAGGTGTGTGTTCGTGTGTGTGTGTAGGGGTGAGGGGTGAGGGGGTGTATTTGCTTAGATTTTATTTTATTTTTTTTTTCTCATTTCTTTTTTTCTTTATCCTTTTTTTATTTTTTCCTATTTCATTTCTCTCTCTCGTATATTTTCTCATTCCTTTTTTCATCCGTTTCTTCTTTCTCCTCTTTTATTTTCCCATTCCTTTCTTCTTTTTCCTGTTTCTATTTTCCCCATTCTTTTTTTTCCATTTTCCATCTTTTCTCACATCATCATCAAGCTTTTTCCCCTCCGCCTCACACCTCGAACACCTGCAGGTTGAGCTCCACACCGCACGCACCACACACACCCTGTCCGGCCTGGTGTGTGGGTCGCGCTACCAGCTCTACGTCACTGCCTACAACAAGGTGGGGACCGGCCTGCCCTCGGAGATCCTGACCACCTCCACCAAGGGATCAGGTGAGCGAGAGAGAGAGAGAGAGAGAGAGTGAGAGAGAGAGAGAGAGAGTAGGTAAAGAAAACAGTGGAGGTAGATGGAATTTAGGTGGAAGTACAAATTAAAAAGTTAGAATATAAGATGAAACTATTTACTCACTCTCCTCCCCTAACCACCTCCTTCATTTTTTCTCTTTCCTTCCTTTCAAACTTTATATCCATCCCTTTTACCTCCCTGCCATCCTTCCCTCCTTCCTTCCCTGCCATCCTTCCCTCCTTCTTCCTTCCCTGCAACTCAAGGACTACCTGTATATCATTCCTTCCTTCCTTCTTTCCTTCACTTTTTTCTCTATACTTTCCTTCAAGCCTTATCTCCATCAATCTTACCTCCCTGCCATCCGTCCCTCCTTCCTCCTTCTCCATAACTTAACCTGTATATTGTTCCTTCCTTCCTTCCTTCCTTCACCTTCACCTTCTTCTCCTTCTTCACAACTCGAGAACCACCTGTATGTCATCCACGCTCCTAACCTCCACATTCATCCCCACACAGAGCCAGTGGTGCCGGGGCGGAAGAGGCTACTCGACGTCAACTCCACTTCTATCCTGGTCCACCTGAGCACCTGGGGCGATGGCGGCTGCCCTATCCTCTACTACGTCATTGAGTACCGCGCGGCCTCCTCTAGGGTGCGTAAGGGGGTGTGTTAGTGGGTTAGAAGGGGGATGAATATGTGTGTGTGGGGGCGGTTAGAGGTGTGGTGGGGTGAAGGGGGGGGAAGAGAGATGGGTGTGATGGGGGATGAGGGGGTGAGTTCAATTTTGGGAATGGTGAAGTAAAGGGAAGGGGGTGAGTCATCCCCTTACTCATCCATCTATATCATCCACTCCTAACCACATCCGCTCATCCGCCCACCAGGAATGGATCTCGGTGGCGAACAATGTGGCGCCCAACGAGAAAACCTACGTCATCCGCGACCTGACCCCGGCGACCCGCTACACGGTGAAGGTGACGGCCCACAACCATGCTGGGTCCAGTGTTGCCACCTACGACGTCTCCACCCTAACCCTTGAAGGAGGTGCGTGCGTTAGTGTGGGGGGGGGTGGAGGGGTGGGGGAGGTTATGTGGCTGTGTTATGGTCGTTTGTGTGTGTGTGTGTGTTTGTTTACCTCAGTTCTTATAGGTGTTTGTGGTGTGGGGTGTTGGGGTGTGTTATGGTGCGTTTGAGTGTGTGTGTGTGTGTTTGTTTACCTCAGTTCTTATAGGAAGTGTTTGTGGTGTGGGGGCGTTGGGGTGTGTTAGGGGGCTGTGTTATGGTGCGTTTAAGTGTGTGTGTGTGTGTTTGTTTACCTCAGTTCTTATAGGTGTTTGTGGTGTGGGGTGTTGGGGGTGTTAGGGTGTGTTTGAGTGTGTTTGTTTATCCCTGTTCTTAAAGGTGTTTGTGGAGTGATTGTGGAGTGTTTTGGGTTTACTTATTACTCCATTTCAGTCTGTCAATAACCTCCTCTTACTTCTCTTCCTCTTACTCCTCCTCCTCTTCCTCCTCTTCCTCTTCCTCCTCTTTACCTCCCCTGCACTTCTCTCCTCATGTATCATTGCTCAATTTCAGTTTGTCATTAGCTTCCTCTTCCTCTTCTTCCTCTTACTCCTCCTCCTCTTCCTCTTACTCCTCCTCCTCCTCCTCATCATCCTCATCCTCCTCACCTTCCTCCTCCTCCTCTTCCTCTTCATCTCCCTCACCCCACTCACTAACACCTCTTCCCTCTCCTCCCCTCCACAGTGCTCTTGACGAGGGAGGAGGGCAGTGGGGCGGGGGCGGCCTCCCCTCCGCTGTACCAGGACCTGCGAGTGGTCATCCCGGCGGCGGTGGTGGTGGTCATCGTCATCGAGGTGGTGATGGCGGTGGTGTGTGTCTTCAGGCGCCGGAGTGAGTAGGAGTGTTCCCTTTGTGCTCTCTTTTTTTCCTCTCTGTTTCCTCTTAGTTTCCTCTTTATGTTCCTCTTTTCTGTTGCCTCCCTTTTCTTCCTCCTCCTCCTCGTCCTCCTCTTTCACTTTCCTTTTTCACGTTCCTCATTTTCTGTCGCCTCCATCTTACTTCACTTCCTCCTTTTTCCTCCTTTTCCTCTCTCCCTTTTCTCTACTTTTTCCTCATTTTCTGTTTTACTTTTTCCGGAGCGGTCTCTGTCTTACTTTTCTCCCTCGTTTTTCCTCCTCTTCTGCCCCTTTTCTCTTTATTGACCTTCCTGCTAAATATGGCATCACAGGGGCAGTAAGCTACACTCAGAGAAGCAATGGAGGTATCTGTTAGCAAAGGATGATGTATTAATGGGAGTCTCGTTTTGTCTCTTTCCCCCCCCCAGAGATGCGCGAGAGGAGTGGTTCGGAGGGGATAGCGGAGTCACCATCCACCGCCCAGATCCAGAACCAGCAGAACCAGCACCAGCAGTACTCGGCCCTCCCGCCCACCACGCCCTCCACCCAGGACACCGCGACCAACAAGGAGTCCTCAGGGAACGGGACTGTCGATGGTGAGGGTGGATGAACCGCCGAGCCCTGACTCTTGACTTCCATGGCTTGACACTCTCCTCCCATCCCTGCTAACTCTAATATCCTCTCTCTGCACCTACTCCTACTTCTGCTTATATTGCCTGTTAATTCTCTCTATCCATGACACCTCTACTTCTAACACTTGCTAATTCTTTCCTCTTCCTTGACAGACCACATCAAGGACATCCTCTCCATCCTTCTCTTACTCCTTCCTTCTGCTTATACATCTTGATAACTCTTCTCCTGTGACAATTCTACTCTTCTGCCCATCCCTGCTAACTCTAAAACTCCCTCTCTCTCCCCCCACTCCTACTTCTCTTCTGCTTATACATCTTGATAACTCTTTTCTCCTGTGACAATTCTACTCTTCCGCCCATCCCTGCTAACTCTAAAACTCCCTCTCTCTCCCCCCACTCCTACTTCTCTTCTGCTTATACATCTTGATAACTCTTTTCTCCTGTGACAATTCTACTCTTCTGCCCATCCCTGCTAACTCTAAAACTCCCTCTCTCTCCCCCCACTCCTACTTCTCTTCTGCTTATGTTGCCTGCTATCTCATTACCAGTACAACCAGCACATGCTTCTCACCTCTCACACATCTCCTCACACAACCCTCAACACCCCCTTCACCTTAACACCCCTTCCTGCTCACACTTACTAAAGCGCCTCTCCCCCGACAGACTACATCGAGGACATCTGCCCCTACGCCACCTTCCAGCTGCCCGCCGTGCCCAAGAGCCACTATGGGGAGAGCACTGACTCGGGCATCGTGTACTCAGGGCCGTACCACTCGGTGCAGGGCGCGTTTGTGTACCACGACCCCAAACGCACCACCCTCGAGACCTTCCCTCTGAGACATGTGAGTTTGCGCGTGTGTGTGTGTGTGTGGTGGGGTGGGGGGATATTTAGGGTTAGTTTCTTTCCATTTTCTTTCTTCCTTCTTTTCTCAGTTTTATTTCTCCTAGTTTTCCGTTTTTCTTTCCTCTTGTCTTCATCCCTCGTCATCTTTATTTCTTGCATCCATTCCAACTCCTCTATCATTGTTTTGTGTGTGTGTATTTACCTAGTTGTATTTACCTAGTTGTGAAATACAGGAAAAGAGCCTCGATCGTGCTGTCCCGTCTCCATAACGCTTATTGTCCAGTTCGGCTTTAAATTCATGAATCGTTTTTGCACACACAGTCTCCTCGTCAAGTCCGTTCCATGTTGTTATGCTTCTGTATGGAAAACTGTATTTCTTGATGTCTCTCCTACAGTCGCTCTTCTTCAGTTTCTTACCATTGCCTCTTGTCACACTCCTGTCACGTACCACTAAGTCTTCCCTGCCCAGTCTCTCCAATCCCTCTCGTATCCTGTATAATGCTATTAGGTCCCCTCTCTCTCTTCTTCCCTCCAGTGTTGTTAGTCCCAATATCTCCAGTCTTTCTTCATAAGTATGTTCCCTCAGAGTTTCCGGTAATTTAGTGTGTGTGTGTGTGTGTGTGTGTGTGTGTGTGTGTGTGTGTGTGTGTTTACTTGATTGTAGGATAAAGAATAAGGCTGAGTTTTGTGTTAGACCATCTCTATATAACTCATCCTTGTACCCACTCCATTTTTACACTCACTCTTTTACTCAACGCTGAATCTGATGCTCACTCTTTACTCGCCCTCGCAGCAGAAGGAGCCGGAGTACACTAAGGTGCGGAGAAAAGGAAGACGGGATCCGCACGTGGAGAGCACAGGTGAGGAGCGGAGGAGCGGAAGGACCGACCACTTTTTTTTTTTTTTTTTTTTTTTTTTGAATGGTCGTATATGTTTTGAGTTCTTGTTTACCTTCATCCACATCTTCCTCACAACACCCCCTAGGCCTACATCACCCCCTTCACAGCACATCCCTTCTGTCACCCCTACCTTGCCTCCTCACCCCTTCACCCCATCACCTCTTCCTCACTCACCCCTTCTATCTCTCCACACAACTTCACCCCCTAACCTCAGCACCCCTCTCTATCACCCCTGTACACCACACCCCTTCTGTCACCCCTTCCTTACATCACACCTCTCCACACAGTGACTCCCAAAATCTCTTCCGTATCTTCTCACCCCTTCCATCACCCCTTCTCATCACCCCTCCCTCATGCCTCTCTCCACCCCTTCTATCTCTCCACACAACACACAACACCCCTCATAACTTCTTCTTCACCCCCAACTCACCCCCTAACCTCAGCACCCCTCTCTCACCCCTCCCATCACCCCTGTACACCACACCCCTTCTGTCACCCCTTCTTCACACTCATCTCCACACATCACCCTACCACTACAACCCCCAACATCCCATTCTCACCCCTTCCTCACCCCTCACACATCACCCTACCACTACAACCACCAACACCCTATTCTCACCCTCTCACCCCTTCCCGTCATCCCTCCCTCATGCCTCTCTCCACCCTACAGAATCGGACAACCTGGGCAGCACAGACTCCGAGGTGAAGAAGATCCTGTCTCTTCACATGCCCATCAGCGAGTATGACACACTGGGCAGCGACTCGGAAGGGCCCGGCACCAGGGACTCGCCGCCCACGTTCGCTGAGTCGGCGGGTCTGGCCCACGCCCACATCCACCCACACCCAGCCCACAGTAGTCGCTCCAGGCCCGAGTCCGCTGTGAGTCAACTGAGGAGCAGCACAGACATCTTCAAGCACCGAGTCAGGAGTAGACAGCAGGGTGAGTCAGTGGGGGGTAGATAGTAGAGTGAATAGATAGGGTGAGGTGAGAATGAGGGGGGAAGGGTGAGTCAGGGGGAGGAGGGGGAGTCATTGGTGAGTAAACAGTAGTGTGAATAGACAGGGTGAGGTGAGGATGAGGGGAAGGGTGAGTCATTAGTGAGTAAACAGTAGGGTGAATAGACAGGGTGAGGTGAGGATGAGAGCGGGAAGGGTGAGTCAGGGTGGAGAAAAGTGCAGGGTGAGTCAGGGGGAGTAGACAGTGGGGTGAGGTGAGGGTGAGAAGGAAAGGAGTTAGGGTGTAATAGACAGGGTGAGGTGAGGTAAAGGAGGAAGGATGAGTCAGGGTGGAGATATCAGCAGGGTGAGGGAGGAAGGGTGAGTTAGGGTGGAAGAGACAGCAGGGTGAGATGAGGGTGAGTCAGGGTGGAAGAGGCAGCAGGGTGAGATGAGGGTGAGTCAGGGTGGAAGGGTGAGTCAGGGTGGAAGAGACAGCAGGGTGAGATGAGGGTGAGTCAGGGTGGAAGGGTGAGTCAGGGTGGAAGAGACAGCAGGGTGAGATGAGGGTGAGTCAGGGTGGAAGGGTGAGTCAGGGTGGAAGAGACAGCAGGGTGAGATGAGGGTGAGTCAGGGTGGAAGAGACCGTAGGGTGAAGTGAGGGGGGCGAAGGGTGAGTCAGTACAGAGTAGATTTCCTCTCCCACATACACCCTTATCTACCTTTCCTTCCTACATACCATCCACTCCTTGCCCATACATCTCCATTTCACCTCCTTCCACAAACCTCCCATCCCTTCCCATACATTTCCATCTGACTCCCTTCTCACCTCCCCCATGTCAACCTTCCCTACCCACATTTCACCCTCCCATCTCCACCTTATTAGCCTCCCATACATCCCCATCTCCCATCTCTCCCATGTCGACCTTCCCTCACCCATGTTTCACCCTCCCGTCTCCACCTTGTCACCCCCAGAGCCCAGCAAGTCCCAGGAAAATAGCAGCTCCTCAACGGACACCTCCAGCTCGGGGCGGCGCGCACACCCTCGCCGCGGGAAGAAAAGCACCAAGAGGCAAAGTCGCTCCACCTCGCGCACTGGCTTTGAGGAGACGTCCTTCAGGTGCGTTGGGGTTGGGGGGTGGGAGGTTAAGTAAGGGTGTGTGTGTGTTGGGAGTGTAAATGATTGGGGTTAGCAGACTGTTATGTTAGATCAGGGAGTGTGTTTGGAGTGTGGCATGTTGGGGTTGTAGGGTTGTGGGTTAGGTTAGGTTAGAATAGGATTAGGGTGTGTTTGGAGTCTGGTATTTGGGGTTGTGGGATTGTAAGTTATTTGGGTGTTCACAGATTAGGGTTAGAGTGTGTTTGGGTGTCTGATGGGGAGGTTGTGGGATTGTAGATTAGAATTAGGGTGTGTTTTGGGGTCTAGTGTGTGGGGTTGTGGGGTTGTAGGTTAGTCAGAGGTTTCATAGATTAGGGTCAGGGTGTGTTTGTGTGTCTGATGGGAAGATTGTGGGATTGTAGATTAGAATTAGGGTGTGTTTTGGGGTCTAATGTGTGGGGTTGTGGGGTTGTAGGTTACGTTAAGTGTTCAAAGATGGGGTTTTGGAGTGCGTTTGAGTCTGATGTGTGAGATTGTGAGGTTGTAGGTTAGGTTAAGGGACTGTAGATAGCGATTAGAGTGTGTTGGAACTCTTGGGTTGTAGGTTAAGGTCAGGGAGTTGCTTATGGATTGGAGTTGGAGAGTGGAGTGCGTTGGGGTGGGTGTGTCTGGAGGGCATTAGGGTTCGAGGTTTCATTATGAGATCGGGGTTGTGGAGAGGTTGAGATATCTCCTTAGGGGGTTGTGAAGGGTGTGTGCGTTTGTTAGTGTGAGTGTGTGTGTGTGTGTGTAGGGTAGCAGAAGGCAGTGTAGGATGAAGTGTGTGTGTGTGTGTGTGTGTGTGTTTGATGTCTTTGATGTGTGTGTGTGTGTGTGTGTGTGTGTGTGTGAGTTTGTTCGTATGTCCATCCATTGTTTGTTTATTATGTATATTTATCAGGTTTTTGTTTTCTCTCTATAATCTTTTTCTTTCCTCTTAGTGAGTGTTTTGATCTGTGTATATATATATATATATGTGTGTGTGTGTTAGTCTCTCTCTCTCTCTCTCTCTCTCTCTTGCTCTCGCTCATTCTATTTCTGTCTATCTATATTTCTTTCCGTTCAGTATGAGAAAACCACAGTAGTAATGGGTAACTTTAACATTTGCACGGATTTCTTTCACTCACCCATTTTTCAGCAGCTATCCTTTTGCATCTGCTCTAGTCTAGTTGGTGTATTTTCTTGCTCTCTGGCTGTATAGTGCAAGGTTGGTCTGTGTATGCCTTCATGTGTGTGTGTGTGTGTGTGTGTGTGTGTGTTATAGTATACAGGATTTTAGATAACCTCGCTTTTGCCTGTTTCAATATATATTTTAATCCGACTTAGTTTTAAAAGTGTGTGTGTTTTTGTGAGTGTGTGTATTAACCTAGTTGTATTTACCTAGTTGTGACATGCAGGAAAAGAGCTACACTCGCGCTGTCCCGTCTCCATATCCTCTCTTATCCAACTTTCCCTTAAAATCATGAATGTTTCTTGTGTGTGCGTATGTGTGTATGTATGTGTGTGTGTGACCTAATTTGGTTATAAGGTATTGCTATGAATCTCAATATATTTTCTTTATTATGAATGAGGGAGAGAGTATGAACATATGTGTGTAATTTTTGATGTCATATAGTTTCTCTGTTGTGCTTCTAAGTTTCCCTGCCTGCCTCCTCCTGCAGACTGTATACCTCATAGAGTGCATCAGGGGAGCGCTGTGTGGCAAGGGTTTGGTGCATGAGCCCAGAGTGCGTGTAGCCGTGTGATAGGGACGGAAACAGTAGGATTGCGAACACACACACACACACACACACACACACATAAATGTAGCTCTTTTCCCGTATATCACAACTAGGTAAATACACACACACACACACACACACACACACACACACACACACTGGATATAGTATGTTAAGGTATAATATTTTTTGGGGATTTAAATTAGTATATAATGTTTTTTTTTTCACTTTTTCAACCATATTTTTTCATTTTCATATTTTTTTCATAATATCTTCACGAACTGATATTTTTCCTGTCTTTTCTTATTCTCTCTCTCTCTCTCTCTCTCTCTCTCTCTCTCTCTCTCTCTCTCTCTCTCTCTCTCTCTCTCTCTCTCTCTCTCTCTCTCTCTCTCTCTCTCTCTCTCTCTCTCTCTCTCTCTCTCTCTCTCTCTCTCTCAACATCACTAACAGCAACAACAACAAACAACAACAGCGTATGTGCGTGCGTCTATGTATACAAGTGTGTGTGTGTGTGTGTGTGTGTGCATCTCTCTCTCATTCAACATCATTAACAGCAACAATAACAACAACAACAAACAACAACAGCGTATGTGCGTGCGTCTATGTATACAAGTGTGCGTGCGTGCGTGCGTGCGTGTGTGTCTCTCTGTGTTGTCTGCCGCTGGCCGTCACTTTTCATCATTTTCTTTTCTACCCGCTTAACCGTTGTCGCTGTTGTCGTTGTTGTGGTTGTGTCGCCGTCACCAACACACCATCGGGAGTGACTGACCACCTCCACCCATCAATTGTTCTCTCCCAGGCCAATCAAGTGAGCTCCTGGGAGGCGGGAGGAGGCCGGCTGGGGGACACGGGAGAGAGACAGGCCGGGGTGAGGTCAGTGCCCCTCCCTCACTCTTCACTAAATATGCCCCTCACCCCTCACACCTCACCCTTGCCCTTACCTAACTCACTGCTCTTACCTAACTCACTGTCCAGCCTCACCCCACTCACCTCTGCCCTCACCCCACTCACATCCCTGCCCTAACTCACTGCCCAGCCTCACCCCACTCACCTTTGCCCTCACCCCACTCACCTCTGCCCTCACCCCACTCACCTCTGCCCTCACCCCACTCACTGCCCAGCCTAACCTCACCCCACTCACAGTCTTTGCTACCCTGTTAACCTTATGCCCTGAACCTCACCTTGCCTTGCCTAATATCACTGTCCGAGCCTGAATTAAGTCACCTCACAGCTCTTCACAGCCTCAACTCTCTCAGCCTCCCTCTTGTCTCAGTACCTCACACCCTTCCCTCACCTCTGCAGACCCCTTCACCTTACCCTCATGTCCTTCACTACCACCTCCCATTCTTGTTTCTCCTTTTTATCTTTTATTTCTCCTATCGACTTTGGACTGTTTTACTCTACTGTTGTGTTTAACTCTTAAGGGGCAAGGTTTCCGTGGATCTTCAGTCAAACCACGATTTCCGCTGGCGTGGTTCTGATATTTCCGTGGTTTTCTGACGCGTCCACGATCTTCCAAAGCTACGGTAGATTTCCCATCATCATCAGCTGCAATAACAAGAAACAAATGAGAACCACGCCAGCGGAAATTGTGGTTTGACGGAAGATCCACGGAAAATTTGCCCAGTGGAATAGCCCCTTAACTCTTCTGTCATTTCTTATTTCTCCAGTTTCTTTTCTCATTTTGCTTCTTTAACCTAACTCTGCACTGTGTTACTCTGCCACTGCTTCTTAACTCTCTCAAACTCTTTCAGTCACTGCTAACTGCCTCTATTTCAACCCCTATTTTTCTCTATCTCCGCTTCTCTGTCTGATTCCTCTTCCATAACCTGTCTATTTTACTTCTGATATTGTCTTCACTGTTTTCTGCGCGTACCTTCTCCTATCCCTCTCAAACTCTTTCATTCACTGCTAACTGCCTCTATTTCAACCCCTATTTTCCTCTATCTCCGCTTCTCTGTCTAATTCCTCTTCCATAACCTGTCTAATTTACTATTGATATTGTCTCCGCTGCTGTCTGCGCGTACCTTCTCCTGTCTCTCTCAAACTCTTTCATTCACTACTAACTGCCTCTATTTCAACCCCTATTTTCCTCTATCTCCGCTTCTCTGTCTAATTCTTCCTTCATAACTTGTCTATTTTACTACTGATATTGTCTCCCTCAAACTCTTTCATTCACTACCCACTACCTCTATTTCAACCCCTATTTTCCTCTATCTCCGCTTCTCTGTCTAATTCCTCTTCCATAACCTGTCTATTTTACTACTGATATTGTCTCCCTCAAACTCTTTCATTCACTGCTAACTCCCTCTATTTCAACCCCTATTTTTCTCAATCTCCGCTTCTATATCTCTAATTCCTCCTTCATAACCTGTCTATTTTACTTCTGATATTGCCTCCGCTGCTGTCTGTATGTGCCTGTCTTATATATGACCTCTCTTTCGGGCACCTCTTTGGATTCTTTTTAGGAGCAGCGAGTAGCGGGCTTTTTTTTATAATTTCCTTTTTTTGTGTGCCTTTGAGCTGTCTCCTTTGTTGTAAAAATAATGGATGTAATGTTCGTATCTCCGCAGCCCATTCTTATCTGCTTCTTATCTCTCTCCTTTCTCTTCTTAAGCCTTTTTTTATTATTATTTTTTACAGCTGAGGAGACAGTTCAAGGGCGTAAAAAATGAGGAAAACAGTAATGAAAAAAAGGCCTGATTCCTGTCTCTTTCCTGTCTCTCCTCCCTCGGCCTTTTTTTCCTTTTTTTACAGCTGAAATTGACCTCTCTTTTTGGACGCTCCTTTGACCTCTATTCAGGAGCAGTAAGTAGCTGGCTTTTTTTATAGTTTTCTTTGCTGTAAAAAAAAGAATTAAGGAAAAAATAAGGAAAAAAAGCCTGTTACTTAATTTCTCGGTCCTTGATGCTCTCCGTTCGCCTCCGTTTTCTTCTTCTCCTTCCCTTCCTCTCTTTTTCCCTTCCTCCTTACAATCATCAATGTTTTGGTTATCCTTTCCTCTCGTTATTTTCTATACTAGTCTTTATATTTTATTTCTACCCTTCCTTCTCCATCTCCCATCATCGTCTCTTGTTCTCCTTCCCTTCCTCTCTTTTTCCCTTCCTCCTTACAATCATCAATGTTTTGCTTATCCTTTCCCCTCGTTATTTTCTATACTAGTCTTTCTATTTTATTTCTACCCTTCCTTCTCCATCTCCCATCATCGTCTCTTGTTCTCCTTCCCTTCCTCTCTTTTTCCCTTCCTTACAACCATCAATGTTTTGCTTATCCTTTCCTCTCGTTATTTTCTATACTAGTCTTTCTATTTTATTTCTACTCTTCCTTCTCCACCTCCCATCATCATCTCTTCCTCTTCCTCCTCCTCTTTCTCTCTCTCTCTTCTTTTTTTTTTACTCCTTCATTTTACTTCTCTTTCAACTTTACTGTCACCATATCCTCCTCCTCCTCCTCCTCCTCCTCCTCCTCCTCCTCCTCCTCCTCCTCCTCCTTCCCCCATGTACACACCCACTGCACCACTGCACCACCCACTAACACCATCACCCATGTATGTGTGTGTGTATATGTACGTATGTGTGTGTGTGTGTATTTATGTGTGTGTATGTATGTGTGTGTGTGTGTGTTTTGCTGTACATATCACCCATTCGCACTGTGTTTGTTGTTGTCCCCCTCACACCTCACACACACCCCACCACACGCACCTCACCCCTTATCCGAGAATCACCCCCCACGACCTCCCTTTCACCCCACCCCAAGACGACACAGAACAACACGCATCGTACCTCCTTCCAAAAAGTCTGCCCCTTCCTTTCACCTCACCCCCCACACTCCTCACCACACGCACCTCTCCCCTTATCCGAGAATCACCCCCAACCACCTCCCTGTCACCCCAACACAACACAACACAAGAAACACACATTGTACCTCCTTCCAAAAAGCCTGTCCCTTCCTTTCACCCCAATACAACATCGCACAAAAGAAAACACAGCTCACCCCTCTCCAAGAATCACTCCCGACCACCTCCCTGTCACCCCAACACAGCGCAACACAAGAAACACACATCGTACCTCCTTCCAAAAAGCCTGTCCCTTCCTTTCACCCCAATACAACATCGCACAAAAGAAAACACAGCTCACCCCTCTCCAAGAATCACTCCCGACCACCTCCCTGTCACCCCAACACAACACAACACAAGAAACACACATCGCACCTCCTTCTCAAAAAGCCTGTCCCTTCCTTTCACCCCAATACAACATCGCACAAAAGAAAACACAGCTCACCCCTCTCCAAGAATCACTCCCGACCACCTCCCTGTCACCCCAACACAGCGAAACACAAGAAACACGCATCTCACCCCCTATTCAAGAGTCGATCCTCAACATTTTCCTCTAACCGTAACACAACACACGACAACATACCCCTCAGAGTCAGACTCATCCACCTTTCCTCTCATCCCCTTTACAACTTATAATATTTACCTCATCCGGACACGTCGATCTCCTCCTGAAATCGACCTATCTTTCAGCCACTCCTCTAACTCTTTTTAGGACCAGTGAGTAGCGGGCTTTTTTTTTTCCGCATTTGTTTCCTTTTTTTTTATGCCCTTGAATCACCATGAACATCCTCTCTCTCTCTCTCTCTCTCTCTCTCTCTCTCTCTCTCTCTCTCTCTCTCTCTCTCTCTCTCTCTCTCTCTCTCTCTCTCTCTCTCTCTCTCTCTCTCTCTCTCTCTCTCTCTCTCTCTCTCTCTCTCTCTCTCTCTCTCTCTCTCTCTCTCTCTCTCTCTCTCTCTCTCTCTCTCTCTCTCTCTCTCTCTCTCTCTCTCTCTCTCTCTCTCTCTCTCTCTCTCTCTCTCTCTCTCTCTCTCTCTCTCTCTCTCTCTCTCTCTCTCTCTCTCTCTCTCTCTCTCTCTCTCTCTCTCTCTCTCTCTCTCTCTCTCTCTCTCTCTCTCTCTCTCTCTCTCTCTCTCTCTCTCTCTCTCTCTCTCTCTCTCTCTCTCTCTCTCTCTCTCTCTCTCTCTCTCTCTCTCTCTCTCTCTCTCTCTCTCTCTCTCTCTCTCTCTCTCTCTCTCTCTCTCTCTCTCTCTCTCTCTCTCTCTCTCTCTCTCTCTCTCTCTCTCTCTCTCTCTCTCTCTCTCTCTCTCTCTCTCTCTCTCTCTCTCTCTCTCTCTCTCTCTCTCTCTCTCTCTCTCTCTCTCTCTCTCTCTCTCTCTCTCTCTCTCTCTCTCTCTCTCTCTCTCTCTCTCTCTCTCTCTCTCTCTCTCTCTCTCTCTCTCTCTCTCTCTCTCTCACCCCAACACAACACAGATTTCACACTTAATCTTTCACCCCAAAACTCATCACCACCAACACCACCAACTCCACTCCTTTCTCATCTCCTCTCCTTCACCGCAGCACCAGACACCTCACACCTCACCCTTATCTCTCCCAAAGCATCACCACCACAGCCATTTCTTTCCCTTCACCCCAGCATGTCCCAACACCTCACACCACCACCATCACCCTCTCCTCTCACCCCAGCACCTCACCCCTCACCCCCATCCTCTCTTCTCTCTCCAACCCCCACCATTTCTTTCCCTTCACCCCAACACATCCCAACACCTCACACCACCACCATCACCCTCTCCTCTCACCCCAGCATCTCACACCTCACGCCCATCCTCTCTTCTCTCTCCAACCCCCACCATTTCTTTCCCTTCACCCTAACACCTCACAGCTAAAGCACCTCCACCCCCACCACCTTCTCCCCTCACCCCAGCACCTCACCCCTTACCCCTTCCAGCCTCCCTCAGCCACCCCCCACCTCCCCCGTTCAGTGTGTTCACCCGCAAACGTAACACACACACACACACTAACATTTAATGCACCGTGCACTGCTTGCTGGGAATGTGACCGTGTGTGTCCGCCCTTTTCCAGGCTTTGTCCCTCTTTTAAAGCCTCAATGATGCGTGTTTGATAGCTCCTGTGCCCCGCCCTTTGGCCCTGCCCTTACCCAGCCCTTACCTCTGAGTGTTTGATTGATTTATTATTGTTTTTCTTAGTACAGTGTTTCTTCTATCAAGTGTTGGTGACCCTTTCATTACTTAATCTTTGCATGGTGCTATGGGTAGTGTTTGGTATATGTGTGTGTGTGTGTGTGTGTGTGTGTGTGTGTGTGTTTTGGGATGACAGGAGGATGTGTCTGTTTTTTTTTATGGTTTCTCTCTGTCTCTGTCTCTCTGTCATGTTCTCTCTCCCTCTGTGTCTCTCTGTCTCTCTGTCATGTTCTCTCTCCCTCTCTGTCTCTCTGTCTCTGTTTTGTTCTCTCTCCCTCTCTGTCTCTCTGTCTCTGTCATGTTCTCTCTCCCTCTCTGTCTCTCTGTGTCATGTTCTCTCTCCCTCTCTGTCTCTCTGTCATGTTCTCTCTCCCTCTCTGTCTCTCTGTCATGTTCTCTCTCCCTCTCTGTCTCTCTGTCATGTTCTCTCTCCCTCTCTGTCTCTGTCATGTTCTCTCTCCCTCTCTGTATCTCTCTGTCATGTTCTCTCTCCCTCTCTGTCATGTTCTCTCTCCGTCTCTCCCTCTCTGTCTGTCATGTTCTCTCTCCCTCTCTGTCTCTGTCATGTTCTCTCTCCCTCTCTGTCTCTCTGTCATGTTCTCTCTCCCTCTCTGTCTCTGTCATGTTCTCTCTCCCTCTCTGTCTCTGTCATGTTCTCTCTCCCTCTCTGTCTCTGTCATGTTCTCTCTCCCTCTCTGTCTCTCTGTCATGTTCTCTCTCCCTCTCTGTCTCTCTGTCATGTTCTCTCTCCCTCTCTGTCTCTCTGTCATGTTCTCTCTCCCTCTCTGTCTCTCTGTCATGTTCTCTCTCCCTCTCTGTCTCTCTGTCATGTTCTCTCTCCCTCTCTGTCATGTTCTCTCTCCGTCTCTGTCTCTGTCATGTTCTCTCTCCCTCTCTGTCTCTCTGTCTCTCATGTTCTCTCTGTCTCTCTGTCTCACTCCAGTCTCTCCTCACTCACTCTGACCTCAAGAAGTGTGATGCTGTGATGCCTAACCTCTAACTAACATGAACTAACACCCATGTCACCTTGGATTAACAACAGAATATAAATAAGTTAAGTTTTGGTGGGTGTGTGAAGCCAAGTCGAATTCCTTTTAGTTACCGTAAAAAAAATGTGTTCAGTTTTTTAACCTCTTGTTTCTGCCTCGCCGATGTGTGTGTTTCTGTTTTGGCGGGTGTGAAGGTAAATTTTGTCGTCCTTTTTTTTAACCCGGTAGCTGCGGGGATCATGTAGATTAAAGGTCCCTCTAAGCGAGAAAAATGAGAAAAAAATCATCACTCATGCAAACCATTTCATAATACTCATGTTCAGGAGGATATGAAGCTTACTCCACCAACCTATTATTATTTTTTTTTTTATCTTTCTCTTTATTTTTCTAATTTTTACAACAAAGGAGGCAGGTTAAAACACATAGGATGGTATTACAAGACTGCCATATCACACCAGCTATTTCTAAAGGTCAAAGAGGGGATCAATCGGGTGTTAATGAGTGGTTCTTTAAGTTCGTGGTACAGAAGAAGGGTCACACTACCACCAGGGTCATAAAACTACCTCTGGAAATGCCCACAACTCCTACGAAAGCCTTGGCAAATATGTGTTTCTTTAGGTTCATAGTACAGAAGAAGGGTCACACTACCACCAGGGTCATAAAACTACCTCTGGAAATGCCCACAACTCCTACGAAAGCCTTGGCAAATATGTGTTTCTTTAGGTTCATAGTACAGAAGAAGGGTCACACTACCACCAGGGTCATAAAACTACCTCTGGAAATGCCCACAACTCCTACGAAAGCCTTGGCAAATATGTGTTTCTTTAGGTTCATAGTACAGAAGAAGGGTCACACTACCACCAGGGTCATAAAACTACCTCTGGAAATGCCCACAACTCCTACGAAAGCCTTGGCAAATATGTGTTTCTTTAGGTTCATGGTACAGAAGAAGGGTCACACTACCACCAGGGTCATAAAACTACCCCTGGAAATGCCCACAACTCCTACGAAAGCCTTGGCAAATATGTGTTTCTTTAGGTTCATGGTACAGAAGAAGGGTCACACTACTACCAGGGTCATAAAACTACCTCTGGAAATGCCCACAACTCCTACGAAAGCCTTGGCAAATGTGTTTCTTTAGGTTCATAGTACAGAAGAAGGGTCACACTACCACCAGCGTCATAAAACTACCTCTGGAAATGCCCACAACTCCTACGAAAGCCTTGGCAGATATGTGTTTCTTTAGGTTCATAGTACAGAAGAAGGGTCACACTACCACCAGGGTCATAAAACTACCTCTGGAAATGCCCACAACTCCTACGAAAGCCTTGGCAAATATGTGTTCTTGGGCGGGGAAATGTCTTGTGATACGACCCATAAAGTCCCCAAGTACAACTCCTGCAGACAGTAGAAAGATCAACAAGAGATAGATGTTCCAGATGTGTCACTATTTCAGGTCACAGAGTTGTCTTAGGGCTCCTCTTTTTCTTTCCCTCTCCCCCTCTGCTGCGCCCACAGTGTCATGAGTGTGTTGTCCTCCGAGCCCTTGGTCTGTGGTGGTAAAGTAACACGGTAACAGGTGTTGGTTGTCGTCCCCTGACCCCCCTCTCTTCCAGGTGTTCTCTAGGCACGGTTCACCTTATGTTCGTGTGTCCTGAGTTTTTGTATATTTATTTTTCTATTTGATATTTTTTTTGCACCAGAGGAAGCATTCAAGGGTGAAGGACGCATTTGTTTTGACAGCATTTGTTGGTTTATTTTTTTTAGTTTGTCCCAATATTATTTAGATTTTACTTTGATCATGACTTCCCATACTTTTTATCTATATTGATTTACCAATCTGAAACCTAGAAACACTTTTTATCCATCAGTTTATAAGCTTAAATTAAAATGCTTGTTTATATAATTATTTTGCAGCTTTAAATCAACGCATAAGTTTTCATTTATAAGCGTAAACTAAAATGCTTGTTTATATAATTATTTTGCAGCTTTAAATCAACGCATAAGTTTTCATTTATAAGCGTAAACTAAAATGCTTGTTTATATAATTATTTTGCAGCTTTAAATCAACGCATAAGTTTTCATTTATAAGCGTAAACTAAAATGCTTGTTTATATAATTACGTATTTTGCAGCTTTAAATCAACACATCAGTTTTCATCTTCGTACAATTATTTTACAACTTTAAAGTGATTCATTCCTTTGGTTATATTAATTTTACAACTTCAGGAGTCAACCTAATATGTTTGCGTAAAAAAATGTAACTTCCATTCGACCCAAACATGCGAGGCAGCTGTGTAACTTCCAACATGTGTGAGACTGTGAACTCGTAGCATCAAATTCTCCTTTTATTTGAGACTCCTTTAGTATTTTCCTTATATATTTTGATTTGAATTCTAATTGTCAAGATGCGTACTAAGTTTGAACTCATGGATATCAAATTCTTCTTTTATTTGAGACTCCTTTAGTGTTTTTCTTATATATATTGATTTGAATTCTAATTGGCAAGATGCATACAAAATGTGAACTCATGGATATCAAATTCTCCTTTTATTTGAGACTCCTTTAGTGTTTTTCTTATACATTTTGATTTGAATTCTAATTGGCAAGATGCGTACAAACTTTGAACTCATGGATATCAAATTCTTCTTTTATTTGAGACTCCTTTAGTGTTTTCCTTATATATTTTGATTTTAATTCTAATTGGCAAGATGCGTACAGGGTGTGAACTCATGGATATCAAATTCTCCTTTTATTTGAGACTCCTTTAGTGTTTTCCTTATATATTTTGATTTGAATTCTAATTGGCAAGATGCGTACAGGATGTGAACTCATGGATATCAAATTCTCCTTTTATTTGAGACTCCTTTAGTGTTTTTCTTATATATTTGATTTGAATTCTAATTGGCAAGACCCGTACAAAGTTTGAACTCATGGATATCAAATTCTTCTTTTATTTGAGACTCCTTTAGTGTTTTCCTTATATATTTTGATTTTAATTCTAATTGTCAAGATGCGTACAGGGTGTGAACTCTTGGATATCAAATTCTCCTTTTATTTGAAACTCCTTTAGTGTTTTTGTTATATATTTTGATTTGAATTCTAATTGGCAAGACGCGTACAGGGTGTGAACTCATGGATATCAAATTCTCCTTTTATTTGAGACTCCTTTAGTGTTTTTCTTATATATTTTGATTTGAATTCCAATTTGTAAAGATGCGTACAAAATATGAACTCATGGATATCAAATTCTTCTTTTATTTGAGACTCCTTTTGTGTTTTTCTTATATATTTTGATTTGAATTCTAATTGGCAAGATGGGTACAGGATGTGAACTCATGGATATCAAATTCTCCTTTTATTTGAGACTCCTTTTGTGTTTTTCTTATATATTTTGATTTGAATTCTAATTGGCAAGATGGGTACAGGATGTGAACTCATGGATATCAAATTCTTCTTTTATTTGAGACTCCTTTTGTGTTTTTCTTATATATTTTGATTTGAATTCTAATTGGCAAGATGGGTACAAAGTTTGAACTCATGGATATCAAATTCTTCTATTATTTGAAACTCCTTTAGTGTTTTCTTATATATTATTTTGATTTGAATTCTAATTGGCAAGATGCGTACAGGGTGTGAACTCATGGATATCAAATTCTCCTTTTATTTGAGACTCCTTTAGTGTTTTTCTTATATATTTTGATTTGAATTCCAATTTGTAAAGATGCGTACAAAATATGAACTCATGGATATCAAATTCTTCTTTTATTTGAGACTCCTTTTGTGTTTTTCTTATATATTTTGATTTGAATTCTAATTGGCAAGATGCGTACTAAGTTTGAACTCATGGATATCAAATTCTCCTTTTATTTGAAACTCCTTTAGTGTTTTTCTTATATATTTTGATTTGAATTCTAATTGGCAAGATGCGTACAAAATGTGAACTCATGGATATCAAATTCTTCTTTTATTTGAGACTCCTTTAGTATTTTCCTTATATATTTTGATTTGAATTCTAATTGGCAAGATGCGTACAAAGTTTGAACTCATGGATATCAAATTCTCCTTTTATTTGAGACTCCTTTTGTGTTTTTCTTATATATTTTGATTTGAATTCTAATTGGCAAGATGCGTACAAAATGTGAACTCATGGATATCAAATTCTTCTATTATTTGAAACTCCTTTAGTGTTTTCTTATATATTATTTTGATTTGAATTCTAATTGGCAAGATGCGTACAAAATGTGAACTCATGGATATCAAATTCTCCTTTTATTTGAAACTCCTTTAGTGTTTTCCTTATATATTTTGATTTGAATTCTAATTGTCAAGATGCATACAGGGTGTGAACTCATGGATATCAAATTCTCCTTTTATTTGAGACTCCTTTAGTGTTTTCCTTATATATTTTGATTTGAATTCTAATTGGCAAGATGCATACTAAGTTTGAACTCATGGATATCAAATTCTCCTTTTATTTGAGACTCCTTTAGTGTTTTTCTTATATATTTTGATTTGAATTCTAATTGGCAAGATGCGTACAGGGTGTGAACTCATGGATATCAAATTCTCCTTTTATTTGAGACTCCTTTTGTGTTTTTCTTATATATTTTGATTTGAATTCTAATTGTCAAGATGCGTACAGGGTGTGAACTCCTGGATATCAAATTCTCCTTTTATTTGAAACTCCTTTAGTGTTTTCCTTATATATATTGATTTGAATTCTAATTGTCAAGATGCGTACAGGGTGTGAACTCATGGATATCAAATTCTCCTTTTATTTGAGACTCCTTTAGTGTTTTTCTTATATATTTGATTTGAATTCTAATTGGCAAGATGCGTACAGGATGTGAACTCATGGATATCAAATTCTCCTTTTATTTGAGACTCCTTTTGTGTTTTTCTTATATATTTTGATTTGAATTCTAATTGGCAAGATGCGTACTAAGTGTGAACTCATGGATATCAAATTCTCCTTTTATTTGAGACTCCTTTAGTGTTTTTCTTATACATTTGATTTGAATTCTAATTGGCAAGATGCGTACAGGATGTGAACTCATGGATATCAAATTCTCCTTTTATTTGAGACTCCTTTTGTGTTTTCTTATATATTTGATTTGAATTCTAATTGGCAAGATGCGTACAGAGTGTGAATTCATGGATATCAAATTCTCCTTTTATTTGAGACTCCTTTTGTGTTTTCTTATATATTTGATTTGAATTCTAATTGGCAAGACGCGTACAGAGTGTGAATTCATGGATATCAAATTCTCCTTTTATTTGAGACTCTTTAGTGTTTTCTTATATATTTTGATTTTAATTCTAATTGGCAAGATGCGTACAAAATGTGAACTCATGGATATCAAATTCTCCTTTTATTTGAGACTCCTTTAGTGTTTTTCTTATATATTTGATTTGAATTCTAATTGGCAAGATGCGTACAGGGTGTGAACTCATGGATATCAAATTCTCCTTTTATTTGAAACTCCTTTAGTGTTTTTCTTATATATATTGATTTGAATTCTAATTGGCAAGATGCGTACAAAATGTGACCTCATGGATATCAAATTCTCCTTTTATTTGAGACTCCTTTAGTGTTTTTCTTATATATTTTGATTTGAATTCTAATTGTCAAGATGCGTACAGGATGTGAACTCATGGATATCAAATTCTCCTTTTATTTGAGACTCCTTTTGTGTTTTTCTTATATATTTTGATTTGAATTCTAATTGTCAAGATGCGTACAGAGTGTGAACTCATGGATATCAAATTCTCCTTTTATTTGAGACTCCTTTAGTGTTTTTCTTATATATTTGATTTGAATTCTAATTGTCAAGATGCGTACAGGGTGTGAATTCATGGATATCAAATTCTTCTTTTATTTGAGACTCCTTTAGTGTTTTTCTTATATATTTTGATTTGAATTCTAATTGTCAAGATGCATACAGGGTGTGAACTCATGGATATCAAATTCTTCTTTTATTTGAGACTCCTTTAGTGTTTTTCTTATATATTTTGATTTGAATTCTAATTGGCAAGATGCGTACAGGATGTGAACTCATGGATATCAAATTCTTCTTTTATTTGAAACTCCTTTAGTGTTTTTCTTATATATTTTGATTTGAATTCTAATTGTCAAGATGCATACAGGGTGTGAACTCAAGGATATCAAATTCTCCTTTTATTTGAAACTCCTTTAGTGTTTTTCTTATATATTTTGATTTGAATTCTAATTGGCAAGATGCGTACAAAGTTTGAACTCATGGATATCAAATTCTTCTTTTATTTGAGACTCCTTTAGTGTTTTCTTATATATTTTGATTTGAATTCTAATTGGAAAGATGCGTACAGGGTGTGAACTCATGGATATCAAATTCTCCTTTTATTTGAGACTCCTTTAGTATTTTTCTTATATATTTTGATTTGAATTCTAATTGGCAAGATGTGTACAAAATGTGAACTCATGGATATCAAATTCTTCTTTTATTTGAAACTCCTTTAGTATTTTCCTTATATATATTGATTTGAATTCTAATTGGCAAGATGCGTACAAAATGTGAACTCGTGGATATCAAATTCTCCTTTTATTTGAGACTCCTTTAGTGTTTTTCTTATATATTTTGATTTGAATTCTAATTGTCAAGATGCATACAAAATGTGAACTCATGGCATCAAATTCTCCTTTTATTTGAGACTCCTTTAGTGTTTTCTTATATATTTGATTTGAATTCTAATTGGCAAGATGCGTACAGGGTGTGAACTCATGGCATCAAATTCTCCTTTTATTTGAAACTCCTTTAGTGTTTTCCTTATATATTTTGATTTGAATTCTAATTGGCAAGATGCGTACAGAGTGTCAGACGCACCCCCCACAAACACATACACTGGTGGCAGCCGCGGGATTACCAGCAGACCCTAATACCAGGCGTCACATCTGCCCCACAGCCACGCCTCGCCTGCTGACCGCCTCTCCTCCTGCAGGCCGCCCCCTCCACCTCCCCCTCGAGGCTTTTCAGACTCGAGGAAGGAATACAGTGAGACCGAGTGCGACCGAGGCGGGAAGCGGAGCAGCAGCAGCGCCATCTCCTCCTCCTCGTCCTCCAAGTCTCACCACCTCCAGCAGAAGTATTACAAGGGTGCGCGCCCCCGGGAGTCCGGCTACCAGATCAATGTTTAGTGGGCCGGACCGCTGCCAACGACAACAGTAACAACACAGGCAGGTCACCCAACACACACACACACACACACACTTATATTACATACTCACACAAACACATACCTTACACACACTCACACACACACACACACACACACACACTTATATTACATACTCACACAAACACATACCTTACATACACATACATTCACACACACACACACACACACACACACACTTCAGAACGTTCCCCTTGACACAGCTTCCGTCAAACGTTCCTAGGACAGAATTTGGCATATTAGCTCGTTGTGATCAGGGCAGAGTTACTCCTGTTTAACCTGGGACCAGATCGTGTGTGTGAGTGTGTGTGTGTGTGTGTGTGTTTGTTCATCGACAGCCCTGTGCATATATAGGTTTCGTGGCAAGTATTGACACTGTGTACGCTGGTCATGGTGAGGTGCCGTGTTCGCGCCTCACCAAGCCAGGTCACCAAAATGCCGCCCAGTGTTAGGGTTGTTTATATGTGTGCGAGAGAGGTGGTGGTGAGGTGATCGTCGCTGTGATGGACAGAAGTATTCGACGGTGAAGTGACCTCCAGTGAGCGCAGGAAATTACAAAACAGGGAAACTAAAGTGAATCGGATCTTTGGAGAGAGAGAGAATGAGAGAGAGAGAGAGAGTGGGATCGCCAAACCGAATTACAGAAAATGCAGCCGATGTATACATAACAGTAAATTAAGGCTATGTTTATGTGCTCACCTGCAGACAGACAGTGAGAGGAAATACTAGACACCTGTAAATTAGAGAGCCTGTATTTTTATCTCCAAGGAACTGGCGGAGGAGTCCAGTTCGGGGTCCAGAGGGAGGTGGTGTGGGGTCGGGGTGCAGGTGACCCACACACACACACTCCCGCCCCACGTGTCCGAATTCCTGAGTGCAAGTGTCGGCGTTGCCTCCGCGCGTTGTGTGTGAGTGTTGCCCTTGACCGGAGGGCCGCCGCAGTGCCACCCCAGGACCCCCCACCTACAGCTCCACACAACCCCAGCCACCCCACAAAACAAGAAAAATTTACAATCATATCAATAACAATTTTTTTTCCCGTCAGTGTTCACGGTGTGGAGGCATGACAGTCAGTGCTTGGTTGTTGGGTCGACTCATTCCACAGCCTCACTCACACCCCCATGACTCCCCAGGGGGCCACTAATCCCCTACCCCCCCAGCATAACCCCCAGTATCTCCTCCCCGCGCAGAGGGAGGTCCACTTAACTGTAGTTAGTGTCGCCACAATCAAGTAGAAATGCAAACCTCTACAGCAGCTTCACAGGATATAATCTTTACAGCTCACACAGCAGTCAGTCAGTCAGTCAGCCAATCAGTCAGTCAGTCAGTACTCCCGTCAGTGTCACACCCCCACCCCCCATACCCCAGTCCACCGCCCAGCTTCAGGCCACACCCACAGCCACCACACTGTCCAGGACGCCACAGCACCAATGGAATGCACCAATCACAGCCTGTGGAATGCACCATAACAACACCAGTATCCCTCCCTTCCTCGGTTCCTCCCGCCCCTCGCCGCCGTGGGCAGCGAGGGGCGGGGGAGACGAGGCCAACGCCAAGCCGTTCGTGTCTTCAATCTTCCGTTCGTTCGTGCGTCTGCATCGGAGTTAGATGGCCTAGTGAGGGAGGGCGTTGTGAGGTCTTGCTGTGCTGTGTGTTAGCGCGCGCCGTGAGGACAATGTTATCCACCCCCCTGTGATGCATGGCTGGGTGGGTGTTGGTCAGGGTAGTGTGTGTGTGTGTGTGTGTGTGTGTGTGTGTGTGTGTGTGTGTACTAGATCAAAGCCTCAGGTAGTAAGCTATATAGTTATCACTTAAACATTTCTCCATCACTGCGCGGTACTTGGTTCTGTGTGCATGTGTGTATGTGTGTGTGTGTACAACTTACGAGCAAATGAGTGCACATGTGTGGCTGTATATGTGCTCGTTGACTACTCCCTGTCTGCTGGGTGGGTGAATAAGTGTGTATACACATGTACGTAAGTGTATGTAAGTGTGTGTGCGTGCGTATACCCATGACTGTCCGCATGAAGGCATGACTCTGAGGTTGTACGTAGCGAGACCATTCCAAAACAAGCCAAGGTTGAAGGGAGCCCCATCTCAGTGTACATTTATACAGAACCACGTCTTAGGTTACCATGTGATACTACCAGTACTACTTACTGTTGTTGTACCTACACTTTCTAGTAGCCGCGTGATGTCAGCGCTCTCTCCCAGGGTAGAAGCCAACTAAAAAAGGTGTTTAGTGTTGTGTTGTTGTGTGCTTGGCGTAGGGCGACCGGCGAGGTGGAGGAAGGCAGAGCAGGCGAAGTGACCAGCCGCGGAGGACTTATTAACTGTGTACGGCTTTGTGTGTGTGCGTGTGTGTGTGTGTGGGTAAAAGAGCGAGTGTGTGCGTGTGAAAGAGAGAGAGAGGGAAAAAAGAGAGAGAAACTGTATATTTGTGTGTGTGAAAAAGAGAATTTGTATGTGTAAAAGAGAGAGAGAGGGAAAAAAAGAGAGAAACTGTATATTTGTGTGTGTGAAAAAGAGAATTTGTATGTGTAAAAGAGAGAGAGGAAAAAAAAGAGAGAAACTGTATATTTGTGTGTGAGAAAGAGAAAATTTGTACGTGTAAAAGAGAGAGGAAAAAAAGAGAGAAACTGTATATTTGTGTGTGTGTGAAAAAGAGAATTTGTATGTGTAAAAGAGAGAGAGAGGGAAAAAAAGAGAGAAACTGTATATTTGTGTGTGTGAAAAAGAGAATTTGTATGTGTAAAAGAGAGAGAGAGGAAAAAAAAAAGAGAGAAATGGTATATTTGTGTGTGAGAAAGAGAAAATTTGTATGTGTAAGAGAGAGAGAGAGAGAGAGAGAGAGAGAGAGAGACTATGTTTGTGTGTGCGAGAAAAAGGGTTTGAGAGAAAGTGTGTGTGTATATGCAAGAGAGAGAGAGAGAGAGAGAGAGAATTACTTTAATGCTGTGAAATATAGATAAAGATTAAGTTTGTCACATTCACTGCAGAAACTTAAGCAAATTCGGTCAATACAGGGATGAAAGAATTTAAAGTTACTGCAACCGTAATATTAGTGTGTCAGAGAGAGCGCACCGTACCAGCAGTCATGTTCATTGCGTACCTGTTAGATAAAGGGTTTGCAGATTGTAAGGTCAGGTCAGGTCAGGTCAGGTCAGTACAGGCTCAGTCCTTGTCCATGTTCAGTAAAGCCCAAATATTAAAGCAGTATTGGAATATCTTAGAGAAAAAATAACTATCTTACAAACTTTCAATCTTTTCTTATTTCAATATTTCTCTTAATTTTTCTTTTCTTTAATATTCCTCTTCTGCATCTTGACCTTTTTTCTTTTACCTACGAATTTTCTTTTTTCAGTCTTTTTTCTAATGTTCTAATCTTAATCTTCTTTCTTTCTCTTTTTATTTTCCTCTTCTTTATCTTCACTTTTTTTCTTTTACCTACGAATTTTCTTTTTTTCAGTCTTTTTTCTTTTTTCTTTTGCTTATGAACTTGCTATCCCAATTTTCTCACTTTACCTACAAATGTTCTAATCTCAATCTTCTTTTTTTCTCTTTTAATTTTCCTCATCTTTATCTTCTGTTTTTTTTCTTTTACCTACGAATTTTCTTTTTTCAGTCTTTTTTTCTTTTTTTCTTTTACTTATGAACTTGCTATCTCAATTTTCTCACTTTACCTACAAATGTTCTAATCTTAATCTTCTTTCTTTCTCTTTTTATTTTCCTCTTCTTTATCTTCACTTTTTTTTCCTACCTACGAATTTTCTTTTTTCAGTCTTTTTTCTTTTTTTCCTTTGCTTATGAACTTGCTATCTCAATTTTCCTTCCTTTCCTTTTTTCACCTACAAATGTTCTAATCTCAATCTTCTTTCTTTTCTTTCTTTTCATTCTTATTTTCATCTTCACTGTTTCTTTATTTTACCTACGAATTTTCTTTTTTCAATCTTTTTTATTATGAACTTTATCCCAATTTTTCTCCTTTTTCTTTTTCCTTTGAACTTTCTAATCTCAATCTCCTTTCTTTTCCTTATTCTTTTCATTATTTCCTTCACTCTTTTTACCGTAACTTTTCACTAACTTGCTGACCTCAAACTTTTTTTCTTTATTTTATTTACTTTATTTTTCTCTCTCCCATTTTTTCTTTATCACATTTTTTCCTCTCCGTGCTTCCTTCTCTTTCCTTCCTTCTCTCTTTCCTCTCTCCATCATTCTTGTCCTTCTTTATCTCTTTCCATTATTTTTCCTTCACCTTCTTATTCTCTTCTGTGCCTCCTTCCTTCTTCCTACTCTTCTTATTTCTTTTCCTTCCTTTATTTTTGTGTTCACCCATTTCCTCCTTTCCCTTTTCCTCCCTTCCATGATTCTTAGTTATTTCTTCCTTCATTCCGTCTTGTATTCCTTCCTTCTACCCTTCTAAGTTCCTTCCCTCCCTTCCTTTATTCTCATCTTCCTTTCTCCGTTCCTTTCTTCTTTCCTTTCTACTTCCCTACCATCCCTCCTTCCTTCATTTCCTTCTCTCCTTCCTCCCTTCCTTCCTTCCTTCCATCCCTTCTTTCCTTTCCTTCTCTCCTTCCTTCCTTTCCTTCTCCTTCCTTTCTTCTATCCCTCCTTCCTTCCTTCCTTCCTTCCTTCCCTTCCCTTCTTCCTTCCTCCCTTTCTTCAATCCCTCCTTCCTTCCTTTCCTTCCCTTCTTCCTTCCCTCCTTCCTTCCTTTCTTTCCTTCTCCTTCCTTCCTTTCTTCCGTCACTCCTTCCTTCCTTTCTTCCATCCCTCCTTCCTTCCTTCCATCCTTCCTTTCTTCCATCACTCCTTCCTTCCTTTCTTCCATCCCTCCTTCCTTCCTTTCTTCAATCCCTCCTTCCTTCCTTTCCTTCTCTCCTTCCTTCCTTCCTTCCTTTCTTCCATCCCTCATTCCTTCCTTTCCTTTCCTTCCTTCTCCTTCCTTCCTTCCCCTGCAGACCGCCAGGAGGGGAAGGGAACTCGTGTATAACAAAGCCTCAGTTCGTTCAGTCTCTCCGGTCGTGAGTTCCCCGAGGAAGCGCAAGACGAGGTCAGCTTTCCGTTAGCACTTGCGAGAACGTTTGTAAATACCTGAGTTCCGCCGTTTCCGTTTGTTCATTCGTTTGTTTACCTTCGTTGACGGTGGCAGGTGTGTGTCGGGCGTCGGGGGTCAGGTGTGCGCATACATGCCGCTCGTGTGGGTATGTATGTGCGCGCCGCTGCCCGTGTACGCCGACGTATGCCATGTGCGCCACTTGTGTGTGTATGTATGTATGTATCATGGTTTACTGGGATGCTGCTGCCACACTGGAGGGAAGAGATGTACACACACACGCACACACACACACACCTGTTCATTACCCCAAAAGTGCCCAATCCACATCAACGGAGAAGAGCGGGTGTGTGTGTGCGTGTGTGCGTGTGTAGGTGTACATGAGTGTGTGCGTCTCCTCCTTCCCTCGATGTGTGTGTGTGCGTTTCTCGAGTTCATGAATGTTCTCTCTTCATATCATTTACGTCTTCCTGAACTTGAAAACCTGAAGTCTCAATGATTCACACACCTTCCCCCTCCCCCTCTCGGCCCCCCTCGCGATAGACAGACAGACAGACAGGCAGATAGGTAAGCACAGAAACAGACAGACAGAGTGCTTGTAAAGTCTGGTATGGTGGCTATATATATATGGTGCTATTTTGTTTATTTTTAAAGAGAGAGAGAGATATATATAAATGTGTGTGTGTATATAGATTCGTGTTTTTATCAATATTTTTTCTTCATCTCCAAACGGTGTGTTGCTTCCAAGTTTATGGTAAAGTGTTTTATTAAGGACGTGTTTCTTTGAGATGTTGATGGTGGTGGGGATGTAGCGATGATGAGGTGTTGCTTGTGTGGAAATTAATGATGGAGGATAATAACATAGTCTTCCCTCAAATAGCACGGTTTTCAATAATTCGTGTTCGGTTTTATACGGATTGTCATGAAGATCTTTTTAGGATTTTTAAATTTCCGGCTCGTCGGGAAATTTAAAAATCCTAAAAAAATCTTCTATGAAAATCCACTTAAAACTGAAACCGAACTATTGAAAACCATACTATTTGAGGGAAGACTGTAATATTAATAATGAAAATGATAAATGATAATAATAATAATAGTGTTTTTCTTAGAGATGTTGACGGTGATGAGGTTGCAGCGATGATGTGGCGAGATGTTGCACGTATGGAAATTAACGATGGAGGATGATAACAGTAATAATAAAAATGAATAATAATAATAATAATAATAATAATAATGTGTTTCTTAGAGATGTTGATGGTGAGGATGCAGTGATGATGTGGTGAGATGTTGCTTGTATGGAAATTAACGATGGAGGATAATAATAGAAATAATAATAATAATGATGATGATGATGATGATGATGGTGATGATACCGCACAAAGTTTTAAAGAAGGAGACGGGACGGTAGACTGATATTAAACTATTGAAAGTGAGACAAAACAACAACAACAACAACAACAACAACAACAACAACAAAGGCAATGAGGGATGAGGAAATTAAGAAGGAAAAGAGAAAATGAAAAAAATAAGAGATATAAAATAGAGGTAAAGAGAGAATGAGGGACTGAGAAACCGATAAGGATAAAGAATAAGGATAAGAAGAGATAAAGAAAGAGAGAGATAAGGAAAAAAAGGAACAAAACTTAAAAGAAAGGAAGAAAGGAGGAACATAGAGAGGAGATGAGAGAAGGAAGGAGAAAGTGATAAAGACGTAGAAAAGGAAAAATAGACATGAAAATAAAGAAGAGATAAAGAGAGAGAGGAGAGGAAAAAAAAAAAGAAAAAAAAAAGAAGGAAGAAAGGAGGAACATAGAGAGGAGATGAGAGAAGGAAGGAGAAAGTGATAGACGTAGAAAAGGAAAAATAGACATGAAAATAAAGAAACAAAGATGAAGAAAAAAAGGAAGAAAACACAAAAGAAAGGAAGAAAGGAGGAACATAGAAAGAAGATGAGAGAAGGAAGGAGAAAGTTAAAAAGACGTAGAAAAGGAAAAATAGACATGAAAATAAAGAAACAAAGGGAGAGAATGAGCGAGAGTGAGGTGATGAGCTAAGGAGAGACTGAGAGAATGAGACAAAAAATTAAAGCAAAGAGAAAGAGAGAAAAAGCGAGACAAAAAAAAAGAGAGAAAACGACAACAACAACAACAATAACAAAAAAAGACGAAACGCTGAAAAAAATCGAAAGCCGAGATGTTTAACGACAAATAAATCAAAAGTTACGATTAATTAAAAAAAACTTTGAGAATTAAAAAAAAAATGACAAAATGAAAATCAGTTTAAAAAAAAGAACATCAAATTGGAAAATACGGAAATACTGATAGGAAAAAAAAATAAAGAAAGAAATCCCAAAATATCATCAAAGGAGAAAAAATATTAAGTTTCAGAATACAAAAAAAAAAAAAAAAGTCTTCGTAACATTGAAAAAAATAATAGAAGAAAGAAAGAAATCATAACAAGCAAAAAATTAAAAAAAAACGAAGAAAAATATTAAAACTTCAACATATATATTAAAAAAAAAAATATAACAATCCCCTCAATTTTGACCGACGGAAAGACTGTCACAAGGGGTTTAGGGAAGGTGCTGGCGGACGGTCTGCTCTGCCGCTGTCTGTCCACCCATCTGTCTGTCTGTCTGTGTGTGTGGCGAGGGTTCCGGGGCTCGGTCTTAATTTGACAGTGCGCCTTAAGCCAATGAAATCCAACCCTCCTTCACAAGATATTCCAAGGCTGGGGACTCAAGACTTTGGTGGGTGGGTGTGTCCGTGTCTGTCTGTCCTGCTGTTGATGTTGCTCTCACTACCCTCTGCTTTTTTTTTCTCTTTTCGTCTCGTTCTCTCTGTTTCTTTGTTATAGGCCTACGTTTCCCCAGTTTTTTCCTTCACTTTATTTTTTTTGTGTTTTTTGCGGTCTCCTCTTCCTTTTCCTTCATTTCCTTCCTCCACTTTCTCCCCTTCCTGCTTCTCCTCTTTTCTTTTTACTATTTTCTCCATCTCCTTTTCTTTATTCATCTTTACCTCTCTTCCTTTTTCCTTCCCTTCTCCTTTATCTTTTTCTTATTCACGTTCTCGTTCTTCTTGTTTTTTGCTATTTTCCTTCTTGCTTGTTCTTCTTGTTCTTTTCCATTCTCTCATTTTTCTTCTTTCTCCTCTCCTTCCTTCCTTGTTCTTCTTGTCTTTGGTCTTTGCTACTCTTGTTCTCTTTAATCTTCTCATTCCTCTTTCTCCTCCTCCTCCTCCTCTTCCTCCTCCTTCAGACAGTGCGAGGGGAGGAGGGGTGCGGGGGGGCAGCAGGCATTAGGCAATTCCTCTTTCTCCTCCTCCTCCTCCTCCTCCTCCTCTTCCCCTCCTTCAGACAGTGCGAGGGGAGGAGGGGAGTGGGGGGGAGGCAGCGGGCATTAGGCAATTCCTCTGTCTCCTCCTCCTCCTCATCCTCTTCCTCCTCCTTCAGACAGTGCAAGGGGAGGAGGGGAGTGCGGGGGGGCAGCGGGCATTAGGCAATTCCTCTTTCTCCTCCTCTTCCTCCTCCTTCAGACAGTGCAAGGGGAGGAGGGGAGTGCGGGGGGGCAGCGGGCATTAGGCAATTCCTCTTTCTCCTCCTCTTCCTCCTCCTTCAGACAGTGCAAGGGGAGGAGGGGAGGAGGGGAGGCAGCGGGCATTAGGCAGGGTCGGGCACGAGCTCCCCGGGGCCTTGAGTCTCCGGTCTGACGCGTTGGAGCTGTGTGAGTGTTAAATAGATTGTTTATATGCATTTATATGGTTATATCACAGTGTATTAAATTCTATTTGTAAAGAAAACATGTTGAATAAAATTTTACATGTTTTTCTCTTTCTGTTCCCTCGCGCTTTTTTAATGTCTGTCTCTCTTTATCAGTTTTGTTTGATGTTTCTTGTTCTTTTTCTTTTTGTTTTCTTCTTTATGTCTTTGTTTCTCTCTCTCTCTCTCTCTCTCTCTCTCTCTCTCTCTCTCTCTCTCTCTCTCTCTCTCTCTCTCTCTCTCTCTCTCTCTCTCTCTCTCTCTCTCTCTCTCTCTCTCTCTCTCTCTCTCTTGTTTTCTGTTTCCCTTTCTCCCTCATTCTGTCTTTTTTTGTCTCACTTTCTCTCATTTCTCTCTCTCTCTCTCTCTCTCTCTCTCTCTCTCTCTCTCTCTCTCTCTCTCTCTCTCTTTTTTTTATTCTTTCTTTCTGTCTTTTTCTCTCTCTCTCTCTCTCTCTCTCTCTCTCTCTCTCTCTCTCTCTCTCTCTCTCTCCTGTTTTCTGTATCATTTTCTCACTCATTCTCTTTTTTTTTGTCTATCATTCCCATATTTTTCAGATTTCTCCTGATCCATATTTTAATTTCATCTGATTTTCTTTTTTCTTTTTATAGACGTACATATTCTGTTTCAATATTTCTGACTTTTTCTGTTCCCTTCTTTAACTGAGTCTGATTTTATTTTTATTTTACTACTATATATGTTATCCATTCTAATATTCCTGACTGGGCTGTTCCCTCATCCCCCAACACACAGAGGCTCCGGCAGCACCTTCAGGAAGAGAGGAAGAAAGACAGCAAGCAGGGGACCCAGACAGGACCTTGGGCAGCCTTCAGGTAAGTGGTATACAGGTGGTGGTGGTGGTGATGGTGGTGTTAGGTGTTGTTGATGATGGTTGTGGTGGGTGATAGTGGGTGGTGATGGTAATGGTGGTAGTGGTGGGTGGTAGTGGTGTTGGTGGTTGTGGTGGGTGGTGGTGGGTGATGGTAATGGTGGTAGTGGTGGGTGGTAGTGGTGTTGGGTGTTGTTGGTGGTTGTTATGGTTGTGGTGGGTGGTGATGGGTGGTGGTAATGGTGGTAGTGGTAGTGGTAGTGGTGGTAGTGGGTTGTAAAGAGCGTTGCTGTAGTGAAATCATTAAAAAAAAGAAAAATGCATGTCCACACCAACATCAAAAAATAAAGAACTCGCTCTCAAAAAAAAAAAAAAAAAAATTGATAAAGAACAAAAGGATCTAAAAGGAAAGAATAATAAAAAAATACAAAAAAATGAAAATATTACACCAGACCCGAAACTGACCTCTCTTTTTGGACACTCCTTTGACCTCTATTCAGGAGCGGTAAGTAGCGGCCTTTTATTTTATATATATTTTTCTTTACGCCCTTGAACTGTCTCCTTAGCTGTAAAAAAAAAAGAAAAAAAGAAAAAAAGACCAACTTCAAAACCCTCTCTTTCTTTGCTTGTGGTCACTCGGTAAGGTCAGGCTGAGAGCATTGGAGGAAGGTCAAAACCCTCTCTTCCTTTCCTTGTGGTCACTTGGTAAGGTCAGGCTGAGAGCATTGGAGGAAGGTCAAAACCCTCTCTTCCTTTCCTTGTGGTCACTCGGTAAGGTCAGGCTGAGAGCATTGGAGGAAGGTCAAAACCCTCTCTTTCTTTGCTTGTGGTCACTCGGTAAGGTCAGGCTGAGAGCATTGGAGGAAGGTCAGAACCCTCTCTTTCTTTGCTTGTGGTCACTCGGTAAGGTCAGGCTAAGAGCATTGCGAGGAAGGTCACAGTGAAACACCAGACTACATATATTACTTTTTATTTCTCTTTCTATCTCTCCCACATGCATGGACAGAGAGGGGCGGCTACTGTGCCATCAATAAATATAATACCAAATGTTTGTGTGTGCTGCTATGTGTCTATCGGCTAGTCTCTACGGTACAAAATAATGGTATACTATTTCTCTCTCTCTCTCTCTCTCTCTCTCTCTCTCTCTCTCTCTCTCTCTCTCTCACACACACACACACACACTCAAAATAAAAATACGTATAAAGTTTTGTGTTAATTGATCAAAGTTTCTCACAACCTACACATGGATAGACTCTCGATACCTCCTTACTTATCAATAACTACAATAATAATAATAATAATAATAATAATAATAATAATGGACTCCCTTACATCATTTGGTCACACACACATATAAATAATCTAATAAAAAGAGGAATCGGAAAAAGAAAAATGGAATATAGTTTTAGATGCAAATTTTTCATAACAAATTTAGTGTTTATCGAAATTAAACTTCGTACATTCTCCTTTTTTTTCTTTGTTTTTCTTTTTCATCTTATTCTTTTTCATCATATTTTCCTTATTTTTGGTTCTCTCTCATCCTCTCATTTTTATTCTAGTTCTTGTTCTTCTTTTCTTTTTTTTCTTATTATTATTATTACAGATTATCATTATTATCACCAGTATTATTTTGAGAGCTGTATCTTTTGTTTAGCTGTATTGGAGTAGCTGACCGCAGGCATTTTTTTATATATTTCTCTTAATCCTCTCGCCGTCTCCTTCACCAGAGACATGGGGAAGGCTTTGGCGTGGGTGCTTGTGAAACAACTGCAAACCTCTCATAACAGATTAAGAAAAACACTGATTGGACTTCACCAGTGAGCTGAGAGATTTAAAGAATTGCAAAGAAGTGGTAGATGCTGATTTGATTCGGTTTAGGGACCAACTGGAAACTAGTACCATTAAATTAGGAGGAATATTGGTTTCATTTTGTCATAAGGTATTAAATTACGAGCAATATTGATTTAATTTCATCAGTAAGGTATTAATTTAGGGGCAATATTGATTTAATTTTGTCAGTAAGGTATTAATTTAGGAGCAATATTGATTTAATTTCGTCAGTAAGGTATTAAATTAGGAGCAATATTGATTTAATTTCATCAGTAAGGTAGAAAGGAACGGTTGCTCTGAATAGGTCTATCTGCAGCTGAGAAACCACAAACATCAAACACAGTCACCGGAACATTATAAAAAAACACACACATCATCCTGCTAAGTAAGGTAAGAGACGAGGCCCATCCTTTGAACTGTTACACGAAGCTCCGTCACGTACACACTGACGGAGCCGTAGAGAAGAGACAACAGCTAGGGTTAAGGGGGCTATTACACTGGGCAAATTTTCCGTGGATCTTCAGTCAAACCACGATTTCCGCTGGCGTGGTTCTCTTATTTCCGTGGTTTTCTGACGTGTCCACGATCTTCCAAAGCTACGGTAGATTTCACTGAAGGACGCCGGTATTACTCATCATCATCATCAGCAGCAGCAATAACAAGAAGCAATTGAGAACCACGCCAGCGGAAATCGTGGTTTGACTGAAGATCCACGGAAAATTTGCCCAGTGTAATCGCCCCTTTACAGAGTGGGGGGCGGGGAAGAATTAAATAATAAAATATGATAAAAACCAACACACATGTACTTAAAACTACGACATACATACACACATATATATAAAAAAAATGCAGTGCGCTCCGTCGTGTTAGAAAAATCATCGATATAGATTTGTGAGTGATGGGTTGAGTTGGAATGAAAGGAGTGAGTCTGGGATGCATGCCACAGAGAGCTTCAATTGTGTCGGAAAATAATAAAGAGACTTTTCATGACAAGCGCCTTTCCTGAGTTCCATGGAAGGAAGAAAAAATTGGTCATTGCCATGTCGGGTGTGGGGAAGGAAGGAAGGAAGCAACGTCACCAGGTTATCATACTCAGAGCTGCGTATTTACCGGTATCTGACCCATAAATGTTGCCAAGACCAATAATTAACCAAGGACGCTGAGTACGACAATCTGGCAACACTGGAAGGAAGGGAGAAGGGAGGCATTGAAGGACGGGGTTTCGGAAGTGATGATGATTCTGTCTGTAGGGTGCAGAGAATGACGGGAAGGGAGGGGATGGATAAAGGGAAGGAAAGAAGGAAAGGAAGGGGTATTGGTGATGATTCAGTGAGGAAGGGAGGAAGAAGAGGAGGAAGGGAACAAAGGAAGGAAGGAAAGGAGGAAGGGGGTAGGGGTGAGTGAGGAAGGGAAGGGCCAGAGAAGGAAGGAAGGAAGGAAGGAAGGAAGGAAAGGGGTAGGAGTGATGATTCTGTCTATTGATTGGGGAAGGGGTTTGGAAATGTCTTGAGGGGTTCTGGTAAACTCACCCTAATGCAAACTAGCCTCACAAAGCTCTAAATCATTCTGGAAGGGTCTGGAAGCATAGGAGCAGCAGGGATGTGACTGGGGCTGTACAGGGTATGGTAGGGATGTGACAGGAGGTTCAATGGGCTGGTAAACTCACCCAAATGCAAACTACCCTCACAAAGCTCTAAATCATTCTGGAAGGGTCTGTAGAGGATGTGGTAGGGATGTGACAGGTGGTTCAAAGGGTGTGGCTGGGGCTGGAAGATGTGACAGTGTGGTTAAGCTCTCAAGTATCCCTGAAGAGGTTTAGGAGTACAGAACCTCGTAGGTATGTGATCGGGATGTGGCAGGGGCTTTGGAGGGATGTGGTTAGAGCTGGAAGACATGTGAAAGAGTGTGGCTTAGCTGTGAATTAGGTTTTAGAATGGAGACACTCGTAGGGGATGTGGCTGGGATGTGGTCAGGGTGCTCAAAGTGATGTGGTCAGGGCAGAGTGATATGTGACAGAGTGCATCTTAGCTATGAAGTATTCTGAACCATGTTGGGATGTGGTCGGGATGTGACAGAGGCCTTAATGGGATGTGGCTTGGATGTGGAGGTAAGGGAAAGGTCTCGAAAGAACCTTGGTGAATGAGTTTGTAGTTTGTGGGTCCCTCCTTGGGTGTGACAGGGCGGGGGTGTGGCTAGGGTGTGGCCACGGCGTTGAACTCAGTGTGGTCGCCGTGCTGTGCCCCCGCCAAGCCCTCGACCTCCTTGCGTTCCTCCTCACTCCTGTTCTCGATGCTCACTGCGGAAGAACAAAAGGGGAGACTGCTGTAATTGTTAGGCTTCATAGAAAACGGGATTATAACGTAGCCAAAGAAAATGGGTTGATGGTTGCCTGTTTGTTTCTTTGTTTATGAACATCACTTTTATCTCCTTATCTCCTTCTCTTCTTCATTATTATCTAGTTCCTTTCTTCCTATTGTGTATTACTTCAACTCCTCTTTCTCTCCTCCTCCTCCTCCTCCTCTGTTCCTCTTTCTCTCCTCCTCCTCCGTTCCTCTTTATCTCCTCCTCCTCCTCCTTCATCTAGTCTTGCCTTCTCCTCCTCCTCCTCCTCCTCCTCCTCCTCCTCCTCTTTTTCCTATTCCATCTTCTTCCTCTTCCTCTTCCTCCATTCCTTCACCATTTCTCTCTCTCTCCTCATCTTCCATTTCCTTCACCCAACCTCACCATTGCTTCCTCCTCCTCCTCCTCCGCCTTTGCTGTCCTTCATCTTCCACCTTTGATTAGATAGTTAGTGTAGCTTGTCACAAACAGCCTCGTAAGGACTATCAGGTCTGCTGTTGTTTGTTCTTCCTTTGTGTTACTTTGTGTTCCTCCTCCTCCTCCTCCTCCTCCAGCCTCACCTCCACCAATCTCCGCCTGTAGCATCACACTCATGAAGTTCTTGAAGAATTTTTGTAGCTCCCTCTCGTAGATTTCCATGAACTCCCGCGAGCTTTGGGCGGGGCCGTGGGAGCCGCCCCCGTCGCCGCCCCTCTCCTTGTGCTGCCTCATGAAACTCCGCAGGGCCTCGCGTGTGTCCTGAAGGAGTGGTAGTAGTAGTAGTAGTAGTAGTAGTAGTAGTAGTAGTAGTTGTAGTAGTAGTAGTGGCGAAGTGGTAATGAAGAGGGAAAGAATGAAAACCTATAGGCCTATCACACGTCTGTTTCTTGTCCTTATGGTGAAATTGAAGAACCTAGTATCATATGTCCTTTTCTTGTCCCTCATTCTTCACCCTATCCCTGTACCCTTCACCCTATTCCTCACCCTTCACCCTCATCCTCTCACTCTTCTTCACCCTTCACCCACTCCCTTTGCTTTCACCCTTCTTAATCTCCCTATTCCTCACCCTGTCCCTCTCCTTAACCCTTCACCCTTTCCCTCACCCTTCATCTTTCTTCATCCCATCACCCTATTCCTCACCCTTCACCCTCATCCTCTCACTCTTCTTCACCCTTCACCCACTCCCTTTGCTTTCACCCTTCTTAATCTCCCTAATCCTCACCCTGTCCCTCTCCTTAACCCTTCACCCTTTCCCTCACCCTTCATCTTTCTTCATCCCATCACCCTATTCCTCACCCTTCACCCTCATCCTGTCACTCTTCTTCACCCTTCACCCACTCCCTTTGCTTTCACCCTTCTCAATCTCCCTAATCCTCACCCTGTCCCTCTCCTTAACCCTTCACCCTTTCCCTCACCCTTCATCTTTCTTCATCCCATCACCCTATTCCTCACCCTTCACCTCATCCTCTCCTCTTCTTCACCCTTCACCCACTCCCTTTGCTTTCACCCTTCTCAATCTCCCTAATCCTCACCCTGTCCCTCTCCTTAACTCTTCACCCTTTCCCTCACCCTTCATCTTTCTTCATCCCATCACCCTATTCCTCACCCTTCACCCTCATCCTCTCACTCTTCATTACCCTTCACCCACTCCCTTTGCTTTCACCCTTCTTAATCTCCCTATTCCTCACCCTGTCCCTCTCCTTAATCCTTCACCCTTTCCCTCACCCTTCATCTTTCTCCATCCCATCACCCTATTCCTCACCCTTCACCCTCATCCTCTCACTCTTCTTCACCCTTCACCCACTCCCTTTGCTTTCACCCTTCTCAATCTCCATAATCCTCACCCTGTCCCTCTCCTTAACCCTTCACCCTTTCCCTCACCCTTCATCTTTCTTCATCCCATCACCCTATTCCTCACCCTTCACCCTCATCCTCTCACTCTTCTTCACCCTTCACCCACTCCCTTTGCTTTCACCCTTCTCAATCTCCCTAATCCTCACCCTGTCCCTCTCCTTAACCCTTCACCCTTTCCCTCACCCTTCATCTTTCTTCATCCCATCACCCTATTCCTCACCCTTCACCCTCATCCTCTCACTCTTCTTCACCCTTCACCCACTCCCTTTGCTTTCACCCTTCTCAATCTCCCTAATCCTCACCCTGTCCCTCTCCTTAACCCTTCACCCTTTCCCTCACCCTTCATCTTTCTTCATCCCATCACCCTATTCCCCACCCTTCACCCTCATCCTCTCACTCTTCTTCACCCTTCACCCACTCCCTTTGCTTTCACCCTTCTCAATCTCCATAATCCTCACCCTGTCCCTCTCCTTAATCCTTCACCCTTTCCCTCACCCTTCATCTTTCTTCATCCCATCACCCTATTCCTCACCCCTCCTCCCTCTCCTCCTCCTCCCCCTCACCTCCGCCTTGAGTGCTGCCCGGGGTGGTTCGTTGGGTTCGGGTTCCTTCTCGATAACCTTCAGCTCCGGGTCCTTCAGGCGGGCCATGATGAACTTCTCCTCCGGGTCCTCCTCCGTGGTGCTGCCTGTAGGGGGAAGGATGGTTGATGAGCTAACTAAAGGGGGTCATACATCTGGGGGTGGATTGCTTCACTCACTTCCCGCCTCCTCTCTTAACGGTCCCTCTAGCAAGCTCCCCCACTCTCTCTCTCTCTCTTCTTTATTTTTACATCTTACATATTGCAATGATTCTCTCTCTCTCTCTCTCTCTCTCTCTCTCTCACCCCCGATCTCCTTCAGGTGTCGGTGTCGTGTCCTGAGTCTCTCCAGTGCCATGTCGTCGAACCAGGACCCACCGGGAACGATGGGGCGCAGCTCGGCCGGGACCTGGGGGGCGAGGGGAATGGGGGGTCAGGGGGGCATAGGTGGATGGGTGGGTGAGTGGGGTTGGTTGGTGTGTTGGTCGTGTTTGTATTAGTGGGTGGAATAGTATAGTTTTGTTTGTGGGTTGATTGATGGGTCAGTGGAGTGGAGTTTTGGGTGGCTTGGAGGTGGGCTGGTGGAATTATGTGGAACCATAAAGTGTGTGGTGGATGAGTGGATGAGTGGGGTTGGTTGGTGTGTTGGTCGTGTTTGTATTAGTGGGTGGAATAGTATAGTTTTGTTTGTGGGTTGATGGGTCAGTGAGTGGAGTTTTGGGTGGCTTAGAGGTTGGCTGGTGGATGATGTGGAACCATAAAGTGTGTGGTGGATGAGTGGGTGGAATAGTATAGTTTTGTTTGTGGGTTGATTGATGGGTCAGTGGAGTAAATTTTTGGGTGGCTTAGAGGTGAGGTGGTGGATGATATGTGGAGCCCTAAAGTGTGTGGTGGATGAGTGGGTGGATCAAAGGACAAATACTTGTATATTTAAGTCTATTAGGCGAATCTATTTATATTTAGCTATCTATCTTTATCTCTCTATCTAATCAATCGACTCATGTGTCTAGGCCTATCTGTATTTACCTATTTCTATGTTTGTCTTATCTATGGACCTATTCGCCTGTGTCAGTCTTAATCTATCTATTTATCTATTTAGCTGTATGTTTATCTTTTCTATCGATCTGTTTATATCTTTATCTGTCTGTAGGCTACTTAGCTATCAATCTTTATTTTTCTATCTATCTTATTTATCTACCTATTTATCTGTATCTACCTCTACTTAGCAATCAGTGTTTATCTTCTTATCATTATCACCTGTTAATCTGTGTGTGGCTGTATCTATCTGTACTTAGCTATCTATCTATCTATCTACCTTATTTATCTACCTATTTATCTGTATCTACCTGTACTTAGCAATCAGTGTTTATCTTCTTTTCATTATCGACCTGTTAATCTGTGTCTGTCTTTATCTATCTGTACTTAGCTATCTATCTATTTATCTATCTTATTTATCTACCTATTTATCTGTATCTACCTGTACTTAGCAATCAGTGTTTATCTTCTTTTCATTATCGACCTGTTAATCTGTGTCTGTCTTTATCTATCTGTACTTAGCTATCTATCTATCTACCTTATTTATCTGCCTATTTATCTGTATCTACCTCTACTTAGCAATCAGTGTTTATCTTCTTTTCATTATCGACCTGTTAATCTGTGTCTGTCTTTATCTATCTATCTGTCTGTCTGTCTGTCTGTCTCTTACCTCCGCGGCCTCATCTTGCGAAACGGTCATGGCCTGCGCCGCCACCACCAGCGCCGCCACCACCAGCACCTTCAGGAGGGGAAAAGGGGGAGTGAGAGGGGTGTGGGGTGGGGGGGGGGGGATAGTGGTGCGCGCCGGGGTTCACTGATAAGGTGCCCGATAAACAGTAACGACACCAGAACTACTAACGAACCTTTTATTATTATTATTATTATTATTATTATTATTATTTTAGAGCAGAGGAGTTAGTTCAATGGCATAAAGAAGTTAACAAATGCGAGAAAAAAAAGCCTGCCACCCACTGCTCCTACGCCATACAACTGTAGGCCTACACTCCTATACTGTGTCTTTCCTCTCCCCCACCTGTACCTTCACCACTAACCCACTTCTTCTTACTAAACCCTTGATTAAAAAAAAGAATAGTGGTGGTAGTGTTAGTGGTAGGCAGCATCTCTCTTCCATATGTGTTTCTTCCCTTCTTCCCTATCATCTTTTCTTCTCTTTTCTCCTTCTCCTTTTCTAAGAACGTAAGGAGTTTGCAAGAGGCCTGTTGGTTCATACAAGGCAGCGTCTATCTTCCATATGTGTTTCTTCCCTTCTTCCCTATCATCTTTTCTTCTCTTCCTCCTTCTCCTCCTCTTCTATGAACGTAAGGAGTCTGCAAGAGGCCTGTTGGTTCATACAAGGCATCATCTATCTTCCATATGTGTTTCTTCCCTTCTTCCCTATCATCTTTTCTTCTCTTTCCTCCTCTTCCTCTTCTAAGAACGTAAGGAGTCTGCAAGAGGCCTGTTGGTTCATACAAGGCAGCGTCTATCTTCCATATGTGTTTCTTCCCTTCTTCCCTATCATCTTTTCTTCTCTTCCTCCTCCTCCTCCTTTTCTAAGAACGTAAGGAGTTTCCAAGAGGCCTGTTGGTTCATACAAGGCAGCGTCTATCTTCCATATGTGTTTCTTCCCTTCTTCCCTATCATCTTTTCTTCTCTTCCTCCTCCTCCTCTTCTAAGAACGTAAGGAGTTTCCAAGAGGCCTGTTGGTTCATACAAGGCATCATCTCTCTTCCATATGTGTTTCTTCCCTTCTTCCCTATCATCTTTTCTTCTCTTCCTCCTCCTCCTTTTCTAAGAACGTAAGGAGTTTGCAAGAGGCCTGTTAGTTCATACAATGCAGCATCTATCTTCCATGTGTTTCTTCCCTTCTTCCCTATCATCTTTTCTTCTCTTCCTCCTTCTCCACTTCTAAGAACGTAAGGAGTTTGCAAGAGGCCTGTTGGTTCATACAAGGCAGCTCCTGTGAACCTAACCCCACCTAACCCCATAATCCACTAACTTATCTAACCTCTCCTTGAAGGTATCTATCGCCTTAGCCCTCACCACATGACTGCCAAGGCTGTTCCACTCATCCACCACTCACAAACCGGTTACCCTGCGTGTGACCTTGTTGAATCTGAATTTATCCAACTTCAACCCATGGCTACGTGTCCTACCTCTCTTACCAACAAAGGCTTATTAACATCAATCTTACTTTTTGCTTCATCCGTCGAACTTAAACCCATTGCTACATGTTCTACCCGGGCTCTCTCACCACCAAAGCCTTATTAAAATCTCCCTTATTTTTGCTTCATCCGTCGAACTTAAACCCATTGCTACGTGTTCTACCCGGGCTCTCTTACCACCAAAGCCTTATTAAAATCTCCCTTATTTTTGCTTCATCCGTCGAACTTAAACCCATTGCTACGTGTTCTACCCGGGCTCTCTTACCACCAAAGCCTTATTAAAATCTCCCTTATTTTTGCTTCATCCGTCGAACTTAAACCCATTGCTACATGTTCTACCCGGGCTCTCTTACCACCAAAGCCTTATTAAAATCTCCCTTATTTTTGCCTCATCCATCTAACCTAAACCCATTGCTACGTGTCCTACCCGGCTCCCTTACCACCAAAACCCAGTTAACATCACCCTTATCAAAACCCTTCATCCATCTTAAAGCTTCGATCAAGTCTCCTCGCGCCCTTCGCCAGTTGCTCCACCGATCTATGTGTCATTCTCAAACTTGCTGACATCACTACTAATTCCCGTGTCCGAATCGTTAATGTAAATGACGAACAATAGTGGAGCCAATACCGACCCCTCCAGAACCCCACTCGTAACACAGCCCGCAAACTCCACTACTATATAATTCCTGTGTCCAAATCGTTAATGTAAATGATGAACAGCAGTGGACCCAGTACCGACGCCTCTTGAATCCCCACTCGTAACACAGCCCGCAAACTCCACTACTATATAATTCCTGTGTCCAAATCGTTGATGTAAATGATGAACAATAGTGGAGCCAGTACCGACCCCTCCAGAACCCCACTCGTAACACAGCCCCAGTAATTCAGATCTTATTTTTCTTTCTCTTCTCTTTGCTTACCGAATCCCTAATATTAAGGATAACAACAGCAAAGGATTCCAATACCAACCCCTTCAGGACCCCACTCGTAACACAGCCCCAGTCATTCAGATCTTATTTTTCTTTCTCTTCTCTTCCCTTACCATGAATTTGCACTCTGAATCCTTAACAAGACAAAAAAAAACAGCAGAGATCCCAATACCAACCCCTCCTGAATCCCTAATATTAAGGATAACAACAGCAAAGGATTCCAACACCAACCCCTCCTGAATCCCTAATGTAAAGGATAACAACAGCAAAGGATTCCAATACCAACTCCTTCAGGACTCCACTCGTAACACAGCCCCAGTCAGCTCCTACTTATTTTTCTTTCTCTTCTCTTCCCTTACCATGAATTTGCACTCTGAATCCTTAACAAGACAAAAAAACAGCAGAGATCCCAATACCAACCCCTCCTGAATCCCTAATGTAAAGGATAACAACAGCAAAGGATTCCAATACCAACCCCTCCAGGACTCCACTCGTAACACAGCCCCAGTCAGCTCCTACTTATTTTTCTTTCTCTTCTCTTTCCTTACCATTAATTTGCACTCTGAATCCTTAACAAGACAAAAAAACAGCAGAGATCCCAATACCAACCCCTCCTGAATCCCTAATGTAAAGGATAACAACAGCAAAGGATTCCAATACCAACTCCTTCAGGACTCCACTCGTAACACAGCCCCAGTCAGCTCCTACTTATTTTTCTTTCTTTTTTTCTTTTTTTACCATTGATTAGAACACCCTGCTTCCTCCTGCTAAGCTGCTTCCTACTGCCCTGATCCAGTTCACCCCCCTACTACCCTCAGTGACCAGCAGGGAGGGAAATACTGGGTGGGGTGCGGGGGTGGGGGGGGTGAGAGGAAGAGGAAGCAGGGGTTAGAGAAGGAAGGGGAAGGAGGAGGAACAAGGGAGGGGAAGATGAAAGGGAAGGGTGAGAGGACAGAGGGAAACAATTAAGGGAGAGAAAGTGGGGGAAAGGGAAAGGAAAGGGAGAGAAGGGACAGGATGAAGGGAAGGAAATAGGAGAGGAAGAAAGGAAAGAGGCGAAGAAGGGAGAGAGAGAGAGAGAAGAAGAAGAAACAAGGAGAAGAAGAAGGGAGAGAAAAGAAGGAAGGAAGAAGGAAGAGAGAGAGGAGGAAGGGATAGAGAAATTAGAGAAAGGAGAGAAAGAAAGGAAGGGAAGAAGAAGAAGAAGGAAGAAGTGAAGATAGGGTAGAGAGGGAAAGGGAAGAATAGGGAGAGAAATGAGGGAAACAAGGGAGAGAAGAAGGGAGAGAAAGAGAAAAAGAGAAGGGAGAGGAAGAAAGGATAGTAAAGTTAGAGAAGGGAGAGAAAGAAAGAAGGGGAAGAAGAAGAAGAAGAAGGGAGAGAAAGAGGAAAATAAGGATAAGAGAAAAGTAAGAGAAGGGAGGGGAAGAAAGGGGGAGAAGGGGGAAAAACAGAGGGGGAGAGAAAAGGAGGAGGAGGGAGGGTCTAGTTGGCTTTGGGTAGAAAGGGGAGGGGGGGTGACCTTGACCTTGTTAGGGGGGGTAAGGGGGGAGGGGGCATTGTGTTGCGGTGAGGCTCAAGGACGAGAGAGAGAGAGAGAGGGGGGGTAAGGAAAGTTGTAAAAAATGAGATCTTGCAATATTCTCTTCAACCTTTTTTTCTCTCTCGTCTCGTCTCGTCTCTCTCTCTCTCTCTCTCTCTCTCTCTCTCTCTCTCTCTCTCTCTCTCTCTCTCTCTCTCTCTCTCTCTCTCTCTTTCCGTGTGTATTTGTGTCTAGAACACACACACACACACACACACACACACACACGTATATACATACCTTCATCTTATCTTCTTTAATCTGCAAAGAGAAAAAGAAAAAGTTAGTAATAATAATAATAATGATAACTAATTATAATAATAATAACAATAATAATAATAATAACAATAATAATAGAAAATGAAAGTGACCTGGGACCAAGTTCTGTGTGTGTGTGTGTGTGTGTGTGTGTGGGCGTATGTATGGGCAGGGAAGGAACAACCTCCCCCCTTAGTTGATGACCTTGCCCCCCCCTTTCCCTTTCTACCCCTTTTTCTTCCTTGCCCCATCCCCTTCCTCCTCCTCCTCCTCCTCCTCCTTCCTTCAACCCCTCATTCAACTCCAGTCCTTATATAGAACCTCCTTCTCCTCCTTTCTTCTTCTTCTTCTTTTACCCCTTCATTGCAAACCTACCTTCCCCTCCCCTCCCCTTCCCTTCCCTCCCCCTCCTTCTATCCCCTTCCCTTCCCTTCCCTCCCCCTCCTTCCATCCCATTCCCTTCCCTTCCCCCCCTCCTTCCATCCCATTCCCTTCCCTTCCTTTCCCTTCCCTTCCCTTCCCTTCCCTCTCCTTCCCTTCCCTTCCTTTCCCTTCCCTTCCCTTCCCTTCCCTTTCATATTCGTTCATCCACATTGATATTAAAAGTGACAGACAGACA